>NC_056725.1:1670745839-1670848359 GCF_019279795.1 Protopterus annectens
AAATGGACATATATCCAGTCGGACTATCCCGGTCAACAAATGTAAAATAAATAAAATAAATAAATAAATATGCATAATGCATGAAAATGATTTGTTTGTAATGATTTGTTTGCTTTTATAAGTATATGTGTACCCATTTTGCTGTATAATATGTGAAGTTAATATAACCACTTAGAAAACTGTTATTAATGAAGATGATGTATTATATGCAGTGTGTTGGGCAACAGCAAAAATCATCTGAAAAGTAGGATTTAATGGCTGTGTAGAAAATATGGAGGATGACATTGCAGGGAAAAACAGGAAGGTGTCCTAAAGATGATCTGTTAATTTAAGGTAGTTAACTGATGATTTGCCTGTGATTGTTAACAGAGTTTTATTAAAACATAAGCTGTTGATACAGGGAGGCTTACTAGAATGACCTTTTGGAGACAAACATCTACAGCACTGCTGTAGATCATAACTGAGCACGAGACAATAATGTTGTTGTTCAACTAGCATTGTGGGGCATTATAGAGAATTTCATTGCAGCTGTGCAATATTGAGTCTGCACAGCTTAAAGCATTCAGTAGTGCATCTTTACAGCTCCTCTCTATATCCCAGGAGAAAAGCTAGTAACTGATAAAAGATAACCTTGATTCTTCCTGACATAACAATCAGGATTCCGATGGGACTGTTACTTTCTCAGACTTCATCATCTTCTTTCGGCTGTTCCCGTTAAGGGTCGCCACAGCAGATCACCTGTTTCCATTTCTTCCTGTCCTCTGCATCTTGCTCTGTCACACCAACCACCTGCATGTCCTCTCTCTCACCACATCCATAAACCTTTTCTTAGGCCTTCCTCTTTTCCTGTTACCTGGTAGCTTCATCCTTACCATCTTTTTCCCAATATACTCAGCATCCCTCCTCAGCACATGTCCAAACCAACATAATCGTGCCTCTCTGGCTTTGTCTCCAAACCTTCCAACCTGGGCTGACCCTCTAATATGCTTATTCCTAATCGTCACACCCAGTGCAAATCTTAACATTTTAATTCTGCCACATCCAGCTCAAACTCCTGCCTTTTTGTCAATGCCACTGTCTCCAATCCATATAACATAGCTGGTCTCACTACCCTCTTGTAGACCTTCCCTTTCACTCTTACAGGTACTTGTCTGTCACAAATCACTCCTGACACTCTTCTCCACCCACTCCATCCTGCCTGTACTCTCTTCTTCACCTCTCTTCCACACTCACCGTTACTCTGAACTATTGACCCCAAGTATTTAAACTCATCCACCTTTGCCACCTCTACTCCTTGCATCCTCACCATTCTTCTGTCCTCCCTCTCATTCACACACATATATTCTGTCTTAGTCCTGCTGACCTTCATTCCTCTTCTCTCTAGAGCATATCATCATCTCTCCAGGGTCTCCTCCACCTGTTCCCTACTCTCACTACAGATCACAATGTCATCTGCAAACATCATAGTCCACGGGGACTCCTGTCTGATCTCGTCTGTCAACCTGTCCATCACCATTGCAAATAAGAAAGGTCTCAGAGCTGATCCTTGATGTAACCCCACCTCCACCTTAAACACATCCGTCACTCCCACTGCAGTACTCACCGCTGTCACACTACCTTTGTACATATCCTGTACCACTCTTACATAGTTTTCTTTTCTGACACGCCTGACGTCCTCATATAGTACCACAACTCCTCTTTAGGCACCTTGTCATATGCTTTCTCTAAGTCTACAAAAACGCAATGCAACTCCTTCTGACATTCTCTGTACTTCTCCATCAACACTCTCAGAGCAAAGATAGCATCTGTAGTGCTCTTTCCCAGCATGAAATCATACTGCTGATCACTAATCATCATGTCCCTTCTTAACCTTGCTTCCACTACTCTTTCCCATAACTTCATGCTGTGACTAATCAGTTTAATCCCTGTGTAGTTACTACAGCTCTGCACATCACCCTTATTCTTAAAAATCGGTACCAAAACACTTTCTCCATTCCTCAGGCATCCTCTCACTTTCCAAGATTTCATTAAACAATCTGGTTAAAAACTCTCAGACTAAGGGTGCTATTCATACAAATCTGTGCACCGTGGTGTAGGGATGATGTGCTGTATAAAAAGGTACCAAAACCTTTTGTGATTCGTAGGTAAGGGTAGACAATGGGTAAAACACTAGCCATACTATTCCATGTATACACAAAATAATCCCCTCCCTGGATGTACTCAATTCACAGATATAGCACCATCTAGGTGTTAGCTGGTCCCAACTGAGAAATGCAGTCAGATGTTGCTGCATTTAGCAGTACAGTGACCCCCCCCCACACACACACACACACGCACACACACACACACACACACACACACACACACACACACACACACACACACACACACACACACACACACACACACACTCTGGCATGTTGCTCAGCATATAGAGATGATCAGTCTATAAATGTTGAGCCAAAGAGGAGAAAGAAAACTCCATTTCATGCTAGGACAAGCCATACTGGCAACAGTGCTGACCATGGTGCAGGCAGCCCTGATACCACAACACACTTTGTATCACCCCTAGATAGTAATGATGCTCTAGGCTCCTACAAATGGGAGCTCCAATGGTACCAGACCTCCCTCATTATTACACTATGTAATTTACTCTAGCTCTGAAGTCATGGCTTATAAGTGAAACTTTTTCATGATTCACATTTAGGTATGACAATGGGGCACAATGCAACCAGTAACGGCAACTTAGTAAGATGTAATATACACTTACTATGTATGTCTATACTCTGCATTGCTGTCAAGCTACACGCTGCTTCTCCCCATCCACATTATGCACAACAGCACACCATTCAAAATCACAGGCATGGAATAATTGGTAATAATAGTGATCTGTGTTACTGAATAAGATCACTGCTGTACTAACATAGTGAACAAAATGCTTGCTGCCATTTGTTTGCCACATTTATGAATGCCAGAACCCATTTTCTCAGACTCCAACCTTTACTGTAAAATCATGTTTCAAGCGCGTACATACTCTTAAGGAATTAGACACATTACAGGATCTCAGCCTGGATGAGTAGCTATTATAACTGGCATTGGCAAATCCTACACTTTAACAGTGACACAACATCTCTTACAAGTGAAGCATTACTAGTAAGTGACGATTTAAACAATGTGGATATATTTTTTGCAAATGGTACTGGTATCATTTACATATGTAGTATGTACATACATAAAATTCAGACCTAAGTATTAGTTAGACTTGAATATGTAGTTAATTGTTTTGAAATGTTCACTAAATTCTATGTCTGAGTCTACACAAGGTCAGTTGTAGTAATTTATGGGATGAGAAATACTTTGCAAGTTAGTTTTTAGATTAGAATAAAGCGTTTAAACTTTATCTAATGATATGGTTATAGAATTCTTATCAAACTATTCTCACACCAAGCATAAATTCCAAGCTGTTACTGATGGGGTCATGCAGAGTCATGTTGTGTAACAAAGAGTGTGATTTAAAAGAAACATGTAAAGATTTGACATCTCATCCACTGGATTGTACATGAGGAGTACAACATCACCCTTATATTACATTTCAGTGTCAGTACTGGAACATAACTCAGAGCACCTGTTGTGGGGCTATGGTCCACAGGCTTCTGATCTTTTTCACATAAAATGTGAGTAGGTAGCTTGGCAAATCATTAGCATTGCTATCTCTTCTCCACTTTGACGCAAGAGCATCAAGAAATGGTTGAGTCTACTCCCCATTCAACTCCGTGTAGAAAGATAAGAATATTTCCTACTGGAGGGGCTACCTGTCACCCCTGGGATTCCGGATATTGGCTAAGGCTCTTGCCACCCCCATAGTGCCTTTTTTAGGCAAGGCTCAAATTCTAAACCTACCACCCTAGAAAACAAAAATGGGAAGAAATTGAGGGTAATGCTGCTCAATGCCAGAAGTCTAAATCTCAAAATGCCCTTCTCAGTATGGAGAACATCGATGTCTGTGCTGTAACTGAAACCTGGTTCAAGGCTCCTGAGAGCACCCGGCACTATTAGGTTTTACTCATATCATGCGGTGTATCCATATTCATAAAGGATACTCACACCTCCAGGTTGGTAAACCATCCAGGTGCAACTAACAATAGGCAAAACTGCTCTACAAATTGTAGCATGCTACAGGCCACCCTCTCAAACTCAGGAACCCCACACAGCCTTCCTGAAGACACTGGAGGGTATAAATGTATCTCCAAACACCATCATATTGGGTGACTTCAGACTGGGAACATTACTCAAGCCCTAACTTTCTAGCCCAACGGTTCCTGGAGTTCATAAATTATGCCATGGAACAGCTAGTCACTGTTCCCACGAGAGGAGAAAATATACTAGATCTCATTGTCACAAACATGGGGACAAAATGCGTATATCCCTCATTGGTGAGATCTGATCATAAACTAATCTCACTGGAAATCCACATAAAAGACCATAGTGAAGAACTTCTAAAGCAAACTTCACACTACTCAAGACTGGTGTGGTATCCTTCAAGGCCCCTGAGTCAGAGGAAACCACAACCCAAGCTGCGGAAGCCCTTACAAATGCCTTCTATGAACACCTCCAGGACTGCATGGATCAGGCAATCCCAAATAAAACCAAGACTCTTTCCACAAAGGGGCAACGAGTCAGTGGGTGGACCCCAGCCATTAACAAACTTTACAATAAAAGGAGAAAGCTATTACATGATAGAACAAAATCCATAAAAGGGAAGTCACCCCTGATCATTATTAGTAAAAAAGTACCTGCACTCATAAAATCAACTAAGGCCAATTTTGAGAGAAAAATTGCCATGGATTCAAAGGACAATCATAAGGCCTTTTCAGCTATGTTAGGAACCTGGGTGGAAACTCACAGATATGCTCAGAATTAGTCCAAAATGATACAAAAATCACTGAACCCACAGACATTGCCAACATACTGGCAGACAGGTTCAGTGCAAACTTCACCCCCTAGAGATAACTATCCCAGCCGAGTGTAGCCTCCCCGACATCTCAAATGCGCGGGTGAAAGCTGCTCTCTAAAGCTAAAAACACAGCATCAATGGGACCGATGGTGTCCCCGCTGTGTCCCACTCCACAAAGGTGGTAACAAGTCTAGTCTGCAAAGCTATGGAGAGGATCATAATGGAGCTCATAAACAAAGATATAGGGACTTGCAGACATTGGACCCGACCCAGTTTGGCTTTGTCAAGGGAAGATCATGCCTTTTGAACTTGGTCGACTTCTTCGAAATAGTCACCAAGGCCATTGATGAGGAAAAGGCAGTCCATACAGCCTACCTTGACCTTGCCACAATACCCCACCGGGTATTGTAGAAAAACTACCAGCTTAAATGTAAACCCATATGTCACAAGATGGGTTGCAAACTGGCTTAAGGACAGAACCCACAGGGTTAGAGTTGCTGGCGCTGTCAAGACTCCAGCCGGGTCACAAGGTGTGTCCACAGGGCTCGTCCGGTCCTTGCCTATTGTTTGGCATCTACTTCTCAGAAGTACAGGCCAACATAGGAGGACTTTTGTGACAAAAGTTGCAGATGACTGCAAACTGGGCTTTATAGTGGGAGTGTGCATCGACACTGATATCCTTCAGAAGGAGACACACGGAAACAGAGGCTGGTGCCAGAGCCATGGCCTGAAGTTAAACGCCAAAAATGTATAGTCATAAAACAAGGTAACCCCAAGCTACCATATAGGTGGCAATCCACTAAGCACAGAAGTGGTTAGGGACCTGGGGACCCAGGTTGACAGTGGCCTTTCTTTGACACTCACATTGCTAAAGTGGTTAGAAAGACCTTCTACATTGCCCACCTGATCATGAAGGATTCACATCCAGATCTAGTGAGGTCATTGTTACTCTTCACTTATCAGACCAATGAAAGTACAATGCCCCATTCGGGATGTATCTCACCCGACATCTGCAGCAATTGAGAGACCCCAAAAGTTCCTCACCAAAAGGATCTCTATTCAGCTCAGAGGTGACATGTGCCTGACATACAAGGCCATGTCCAACCGAATTAATGGACATGCTCCACCTCGATATAAATACCATGTGAGGCAGAGCACTTCAAGAGAAATCTAGACCTGTGGATGGGAGATGAATCATCTCTCCACAATAATTGGAGGCTTATAAATGCCTTAGGGCAGATAGCCATGAACCTATGAACCTCAAGACATCCCCCAGCATTAGAACATCCACCCATACTATCAGCAGAGTAGTAAACCTCATGTGACATTCTAATGACTCTGACAGCCTGCCATTCTATTGTTTTGTACTGTGTTCAAGTCTTCTTCCAGTATACTGCTATTCACCCTCATGCACTGTTGTTGCATTAAGCTGAACTGTCTGATAAAGTCTTAGTACTTTCCATACTTGGCCCACAGTAATTACTTTGTAGCATCTGTGTTTTGAGATGCCCCATTACCCATCCGCCCAGCCTTCCCATGCATGTATTCCTGCAAATATTTCTAGCCCTATGCCATACAATTCACAGGAGCTATCCCTTATTTGCACCACTCATCACTGCTAGATTTCCCCAGTTAAAAACCTTTACTATTCAGCTTTGGCTATCACTTTTAAATTTGGTTTCCTACAGGAATGTGACATTGGTTTTGGCCTGCCTAATTGTGCCAAACACTTTTCTAGAGTTTACAGAAAGTTCTAATCGACTAAGATTCCTGCAGACAGTTGTAACAATTATTTATGCATTATTAATTTAATTAATGGTCCATTTCATCCTACAGCTATAGAAAAATCTAGTAAACTCTTACAAGTAAGTTAAGCTTCCCTGAGTCTGAATCTAACAGAAATTTAACACAGCAGTTTAACAGTATCTAACCTATATAAGATACAGAGCAAAGTTGTATTTTGCAGAAAAAATTATAAAATTATACAATATTCTTTATCACTCACTCTGTGTAAAATCTTAAAGCAAAAAGTCTGATGGCTGGACACAAATATCATTTGTAAAGAAAATATTATTCTACGTCCACTTGGTTACCTGCTCAGAACATACAGCATTGCAGATAGATTGGACTGAGAGTTGGCAGCAGACAGATGCTGACCACATAACCCAGCAAGCACAAAATGGAATGGGGGCAAAAATTACTGAATCTAAATTTTGCTGGTCCAAATGACTAATTACAAATATCAACTAAGTAGTCCAGTACAGGTAATATAGAAGAGATGCAATGCTATATATGCACTCAACCTATTAAACTTAAATATAAATCGTACACTATTAAAAGCTAACCTAGGTCATACTCATATCAAACTCAATTACAATGGAAGCCAGTTTGGCAAAGGAATTACACAGAAATGATTTTGGCCAAAGATAACTTTTTTGCAGGGGGCTAGCCCTCTGCACCCATGTGTAGGGGGACAGCCCCTCACATCCCAAATATATGTACACCTGCTCTGATGTTGCACAACAGTGGAGAAAAGGAAAAACTCAATTGCTGGTGATAGTTGTTTCTACACAAGTTCTCCGCCAAACTGACTTTCATAATAATTGCGTTTAATTGATCGACTGGCTCTCTCTAGAGTCCTGGTATAGAGGCCCAGTTGTACAGGAACGGTTTTATGTAGGCCTTCTTAGGAACTGATAAATGAAGTGAACACTAAATAGTACATAGGTTCATAGTTTAGTACTAGGCTAACTGCCCCTGTGAGCCATTTTAAGTCTAGCCAGTTATCCCTTGTGAGACTCAAACCCTGCACCTTGTGTTTGTAAGGTAAACACCTTATCCATTAAGCCACCCCCCAACCCAATAAATATATCTTCAATCTATAAAGACCTTTCCAGTGGTGAGAATCAAACCTTGTACCCTTAAAGGCATACACCTTAACCACTCTACCACTTACCCTTTCAGGCAGAGATTGTCTGTCAAGACAGGCTACCATCTAATCCGAGCACTATTTAACTGTTTGTGAAAACTCATTCTTTGGGTTGAATGACAAATTAGTTTAACACCCAGGAAGAAGAGAGGGAGTGGGAAGCAGGAAAAAAGGAAGACTCCCTGGGATGGTCAACCATTCTAGATGAAAGGAATAAGAAAAGATAAATCAAAACACAGCCTACAAAAACTCCCATAGAGCACACCACTGAAGGGATAAAGCCTGCTCTGGATTTTAGCAGAGACACCCAGGATTTACTTTTGGATGTCTAACTCTTGGTCAGCAACTAATTTCCATGTCTACCGCCATCCTTTTTCTCTCTTACTCCTTTCAAGTTCCCTTTGATACTATGTTGACAACTGATGTATATGCTCCCTGTGACGACTGGGGAGAGATGGGCGAAGGCTGCCAGCCTAGTCAAATAGAATTTAATATATAATTCTATCAACTGTATAAATAAATGTAAAATACAGGATTGTGTTTTTAAATGTAAGAAAACACTGTGAAATGTGGAACTGCAAAATATGTTAGAATTCGGCCCGAGGGCGGCTGAATAAAGATTTCATGCCCATTGTTTTAAGGCTAAAGTTTATGACTAGAATTTAGATGCAGAAGGTGCTTTTATTGCTTTAGTTTCTGTTAGTATATACATGTGAAATGTCTTGTATCCTTGTAAGTTTCTGAGGAGATGCTAGATTGCTAAATAATGCAGTCTGTGGCCTGAGAACTCAGACCAGGTGTTAAGATGATGCAGTATGAATACTGGGAAAACCTGTGTGTCAAAAATGATGTAATTTGGGGAGGGACCCAGCAAACCTGTTTGTTAGTAATGTTCAAATTCTTTTTCTCACAAGATGGTATCCTTTAAGCCCACTGTGCCAGTGGATACCACATCCCATAATGCCGAATTCTTCACAAATGCTTTCTATGGACATCTCCAAGAATGCATGGATCATGCAATCCCAAACAAATCCAAGTCCCTCTCCACCAAATGTAAGCGTCCTGTCTGGTGGACCTCAGCCATAAATAAATTGTATAACAAAAGAAGGAAGCTACTGCACGTCAGAGCGAAATCCCATGAAGGGAAGACATCTCTGATCAACATTAGCAGAAAACTACGTTCTCTCATAAAAACATCCAAGGAAAACTTTGAGAGAAAAATCGCTAAGGACACTAAAGATAACCACAAAGCCTTCTTCAGCTATGTTAGAAACCTGGACGGAAACCCTCAGATATGCTCAGAGTTGGTTCACAACAACAAAAAATACACTGAACCCACAGATATTGCTAACATTCTGGCTGACAGGTTCAGTGCAAATTTCTCCCCTCCTTCACCCCCAAAAGAAGAAATACTTATCCCAGCTGAATGTAATCTCCCTGTCATCTCAGATGTCCAAGTGAGAACCGCCCTAAACAAAGCAAAAAACACAGCATCAATGGGACCTGACGGTATCCCGGGGTGCGTGTTACGTGAACTCCAAGAGGAGCTAAACCCACACATAAAAATGCTATTTAACCTTAGCCTTACTTCAGGATATGTACCTGAACACTGGCGTATAGCAACAGTGGTTCCACTCCACAAGGAGGGTGCCTCTACAGACCCTGGAAACTACCGCCCCATAAGCTTAACTAGCCTGGTCTGCAAAGCTATGGAAAGAATCATTATGGAACTCATAAACAGAGACATAGGGGACCTACAGACACTTGACCCCACCCAGTTCGGCTTTGTAAAGGGCAGATCCTGCCTTTTAAACCTGGTTGACTTTTTTGAAACAGTCACTAGAGCCATTGATGAGGGCAAAGCAGTCCATACAGCATACCTGGACTTGGCTAAGGCCTTCGACACAATACCCCACTCAGGCATCATAGATAAGCTAAACAGCTTAAAAGTAAACCCTTATGTCACTAGATGGGTTGCAAACTGGCTAAAGGACAGAACCCATAAAGTTAAAATCACTGGAGCAATGTCAGACTCAAAGCCAGTCACAAGTGGTGTCCCACAGGGATCTGTCCTGGGACCTCTCTTGTTCAGCATTTATTTCTCAGATGTTAAAGCAAACATTGGAGGGCTGTGGCTGACAAAGTTTGCAGACGACTGCAAACTAGGCGCCATAGTCGATACACCAGCAGACACACACATCCTACAAAAAGGCCTCACTGAAATGGACAACTGGTGCCATAGTCACGGCCTTAAATTAAATGCCAAAAAATGTATAGTCATCCCTTTTGGAAAAAACAAATTACCCACAAATTATCACATAGACAGCAACCCACTGAGTACGGGAAAAGTAATCAGAGACCTAGGGACCCAAGTAGACAGCGACCTCTCATTTGACACCCACATTGCCAAAGTGGTTAGAAAAACATTCTACCTTGCACACCTCATCATGAAGGGATTCACATCCAGATCCAAGAATGTCATTGTACCCCTATATTCCTCCCTCATCAGACCCATGATTGAGCACAATGCCCCATTTGGTATGTACCTCACCCGGCATTTGCAACAGCTAGAGAGACCACAAAAGTACCTCACCAAAAGGATCAAGGGTCTCCAACATATGTCTTATTCTGCCAGACTAAAGAAACTTCAGCTCTATTCAGTAGCATACCGCCTGCTCAGAGGTGATCTCTGCCTGACGTACAAGGCCATGTCCAATCAGGTTCTGATGGACATGCTCCACCTCAAAAAATCCAAATCCATCAGGACCATGAGAGCTAAAGACTTAAACCTCAGCACAAGTATGAATAGGACATGCTGGAGGGATAGATTCATAACCCAGAGGCTTCCCATGCTTTGGAACAGGATCCCAGTTCGTATTAGGCAGAGCCCCTCACTGACTCTCTTCAAGAGAAATCTTGATGAGTGGATGGGAGATCGTAAGTTTACCCCAGGGGTCACATCTGTGTCACTGCTAGACAGGGGCACAGTAAACTAATTCTATTATATAAGGGGACCTTCACTGTGTCACTACTAGACAGAGGCACAGTATTCTAGATTTATTCTGTACATTTTTGTACCATTTCATGGGGTGGCAAAAGCCACATCACTATGGCTAGGCTTACAAATGCCCCAGGGCAGATAGCCTAGTACTATACTATGAAACTATGAAACTAAGAGACCTGAGCATTTTGATCTTGGACATCTAACTTACCAGCACTGCCTATGCTCTTTCTGTATGTAAGTAGGATTGTAGCACTATGTTTCCTCTAAGATTAGCTAGATTAGAAAGTTAGATTAAGTATTTTTCTGTGTAATCAGATCTTTCCTACGATATTATTTTAAGTTTCTGTGTGATCTGTGAACTCTTAGATATCTCTGTGGTGTACTAGTTTTGTCTTGTGTTTTAATTATTTATTATTAAATATTTATAAAACCTTCTACCTGTGGCTGCTTTGTGTAGAGATAAGCTCTAGAGTACATTGCATATTTAAATAGAGTTTATTGTAATAGGCCACTCTGATAAGCCTTAGACCGTATAGTCACATTACCATTGGATATTAATATTGCACAGTAATAATCGGACACCCTTTTAAGGGCCTTTTAGTAGCTGATATTATTAACTGGGTGGTGGCAGTAATTACTACCGTATAGTCTGGGTAAAGGGGCAAAGATGGAGAATCTGTGTCAGCCTTTCCCAAGAGTGTCTGTAAAGTGTATAAATACTTATCTCAAAGTGTGTATGTGTTGTGTCAGCTACTTGGGCAGGGACACAAAGTGCTGGTTGGACAGAGAGGGTACTGGAGGTTCTAGCTTGCCCAGTTAGGCTGAGACCTGGACCCTATAGTTGTACCAGTGGGGAGTCTTACTGGGGATCTGGAGGGAGACAGAGAGAGAAATCCAGACCCCAGACTGACTGCGTTCCCTGTGTGCTCTTAAAGGAAATTAAGCTTGATGCAGAGATCTGCATCTGGAAATACTGTGTGTATCTACTTTTGTTCCAAGTGAACGTCCCTCTCCAGTGTCAGTGGTAAGGACTCAGACTCCTTGATTACTAGCCCAGAGAGGGGACGTTACAAACACGTTCATTGTTTGGTCTCGGTCTATCATGTTTTTCACATAATCAAATAATTCAATCAAATTAATATGGTAACCATTCCCTATTACAGATGTTGCCCTACAGTTCATTTGTATCTAAGAATGCTAGTAACCAGCAAGAACTTTCAACATTTTTTTTGCTACTAAGACTAAACTAGCCTCTCTGTCAGGTTTTAGACATTATTATGTCGTTTGCTGAGAAACAATGCTACATCAGCCATATTTTGGCCTATTAATATTTATATTATATGCTATTTTCATACAGCAATGTTTTACAGTGCAATTTAAACCAAATAACGTATTTAAACCAATATGCATTTATAGCCACAAGATAACATCCTCTTTTCTTCCTGCCACCACACTACCATTGTTGGAGATTACCATATGAATAATGGCATCACTTAACATTTCCTTCTACAGTTTTAGAATTGGCATTCATTTTATTTGCAGGATATATAGAGGATGGAACTTAGATGCCTATAAACTGTGTAGTATTTGTAAACTGTTAAGCTTTATAGTTTCTTTGTTAAGAAGGCTACACCATGAACTTATTTTCAGTTTTGTAACTGAATGCTCCATAAGAAGAATAGGTTTGCAAAACTATTTGGGAGCACTAGTGAGCACTGCATTCAGTAGGCCTCCTTGCTTTAACAGCGGTCCCAAATGAGAAACAATACTTTTGTTTTGTATTTGCGTTACAAGTTTGTCAGAAAAAAGTTTGAGTAATACCCTCTACAGTTAATAAGCCAGGTAACAAGGACTAGCACATCTTCCCCCCTTTAAAATAAATCTGCATTTCTGGTAGTACTGAAATACTAATTTGTATTTTAAATATATAACTCAAAGTCAGTTACTTCAGGGATAGTTATTAAAAAGTGGGTCTTCACAGTATCATTGAAACTGCCTAACTCCTGATTCTGTTCACTTTGTTAAGGTCCCACTTTTCTATTATTTCTACTATGAGACACCTCTCCAAAATAACCCTGATTATGAGCTTCTGAATCTGTTAATTCAGATGGACACCCAGAATTCTTTAATCCAGCCATGTGTCTCTTGACTCAGTTCTACTGGGAGACAGCTGA
Source organism: Protopterus annectens (assembly GCF_019279795.1). Classification (NCBI taxonomy): domain Eukaryota; kingdom Metazoa; phylum Chordata; order Ceratodontiformes; family Protopteridae; genus Protopterus; species Protopterus annectens. The sequence continues at coordinate 1,670,758,901 of NC_056725.1, forward strand.
CACTGTTCATAGGTTTGTAAGGTAGTTGGAAGGTATGCAATCCAGGAGATCATTAAGGAGCCTAGCTCAAATTCCCAAGTGCCCCAAAGAATTGTCTGGTTAAATGATTTTCCTCAAGGTCATGCAGTAGGCAAATGAAAATGCAAAGATTCAAACCCTGTACGTTTGGCACAGGAACCAACTCACAAACATGTCTGAGATTTAGCCAGACCAGTTGTTAATTTTCTCATCTGATTCTGTTAATCATGCTGGGGTTCCCTTACTCATTTAACCCTGCTTTAAGTTGTGTGACCGTCATTTCTAATGTTACTCTTTAACTCTGCCTATCTTAACTGACCTCATAATTGTAATAATTCTATGAAAGACCTACTGACTTGATTAAAATTTTTGTGAGGTCTATGACTTTATTAATCTCTGTATGTCTGACCCTGTTAATTGAAACCACAACAAAGTTCAAGATAATAATGATGAATCTGTTAAATGTAAACAAATCATCAAAAAACATCCTGACAGGCTGGCTATTCATTCCTTCAGAAGTCCACCTCAGTTTACCTAATCCTCCAAAAATATTCACTTTTGAGAACACAAAAACACTGAAACACAAAAAGGATGTAATACCTTTTACTGACCCAACACAAGTTTTACAATTACTTAAGATCTTGAGCTGTCATGAGCCCTTCATCAGGATCTATTGAGTTACTTTACTAATGTAAGAAATAGTGATTAAATATACATGTGTGTCTAGAAAAGGAAACATATAATTTATTTTCAAATACATTTAAAAAAGAAATTTGAAAAATCCAGTGTAAAAAAAATTTGCAGCTGGTATGTTTCCTTCGACTTTAGACACCAGAGACAGACACCGTTTTTGCATATATGTGTATGTGTGTGTGTGTGTGTGTGTGTGTGTGTGTGTGAGAGAGAGAGAGAGAATGTGTGTCTGAAACTGTAAAAGACCAGATCATGAACAACTATAAAAATCAATAGTTTTGTATGTTACACTAGGACCAGTGTTCATTTAGCACAGAAAAAACAGCTCAAAGAGACTGCTCTGACATTTAATGAGACAATAAATCGAAATACAGGATAGGTGTAGGGAGATGTACTTTGCAACCTATTGTATGAACTATTACTGTATTCCAACTATCTACAAATGTACCTTACAACTTATTGTATGCTTTCCTGCCATCTTTAATTGTACCCTGTTATTTATTGTATGTTGCCCTCTGGTAGAGACTGAAAAGTGTCAGTAGACTAGTTAACCAACACCACTGTCAGATACCAAATAAAAGAATTTGGTTGGAAACATCAAAAATGTGCTACAGTGGCATCTAGGGATTTATAGAAGTTAAAATCCTGTGTAATAATTTGCTTCCTGGGTAAGTTACTTCATAAGACTCAAAGGTGTGCATATATTTCTCAGCCTCTGTACAAAGCTATAAATAATGAAAGGACAAAGGCTCAAAAATGGGGACAGTTTTTAAATATTGCCCTTATATACATAGAAAGTTGATAAAATAGTAGGTTTTGAATCGGCATGAATTTTCTGAAGGTCATAAATCTGAAACACAAATGTCTACCATTATTTTCTGACTTCAGTCACCAATGATTTGCCAGAAAACCAAAAACTGTATGAGAAACAGACCAAAAATATATGGGAAAAATCTGAACATTCTCCAAATATCCGGACAATTGAAAGTTATGGTGCACTCATATTTTTGGTCTGTTTCCTCATGAAGTGTGCAGTTCTTTGTGAAATCACTGACTACTGAAGTCACTAAATAATGACACACATTTGAGTTTCAAACTTTATATCCTTCAGAAAATGCATCCCGACATAAAATCTATTATTCTAGCAACATTCTAAGTCTTTATAAGAGCAATATTTAAAATCTGTCCCTACTTTTGGGCCTTTATCCCCCATTATTTTAGGCTTTGTCTAGAATTATTGAGCTAAATGGTTGAGAGTTACCAGTGCACACTCCACCGTTTGAAGGTAGTTGTCTTTTATTACCAGGCTTTAACCTTGGGAAGGGAAACAATCTATTGAGCTGCTGAACTCCCTTTTTTTTTTAAACTTGCCTGGGGTACTTTTTTTTTCTCAAAAATCTCTTTATTTCAATCTTCTTAAAAAATAACAACGGGTACTTAAAAACTGGCCTAGTTCAATTACAGCTTTTCTGGGTTTTTCATTTCTTTAATCAGGCGTTCTAACAGTTAAGTTACTCAGAGAAACATTTAAACTACCTCCATATTCTTCCCAGTATATTTAACTATCAGTAACCTTTAACAGAACTGTATACTTTTTCTCTACATATTAAATAGCTTCTGAATCTGAAACAGTGCAACAGGGCCATGCAGCTCCTTTTTAATAAGGACAATAACAACACATCATACTAAAGGAGGAGCAAGATTACGTTATTACTGATGTTGACTTTGCATCAGCTGTGATCCTTCTCAAATGTTACAGGAGGGGAAGGCTGAGAGAAAAGAGGGCGTGTTTAGCAGTAGTGAGGTTTGCTGGGCTTACATCACTACTTGGGTTACTGCTGATCAGGAGGTTGAATGGGAAGTTGTGTATGCCAAATTGCTTTAGAGCGCCTGTGTAACGGATCTAGAGTAGAGCATTATAGTTGGGCTGTTGAGAAGGCGAACCTGCAAGAGGAACGTACCGCTTCAACAATCCTGCCTCATCCTCCTTGATGTTAGTCCCCATCCTGCTGACAACTCTGGGGGCAGAAGGGGGACAATCTCTTCTTACGTGGCGTTATTGAATTGAGGATCTAGGACATTTTCTTGGAGTAAAAAGTCGGGGTGAAAGTGGATGCCCCTGTGTCGTCCTTTGCTTATGGAATGGTTGTTTACTAAGTGACAAAGACATAATATAAACCGTTTTAATAGTAGATGAAGGCTGTCAAGGACGTTCAGATACATATTTCTATTTGGTCTATATTGTTTTATTTTCATCAAGAAAAATACATCGAGAAGATTGCTGTTGACTCCCTGGGTTTGGATTAGACCAGCTTAGCTGAGAACACCGGGAACTGACAAAGCCATTTCCTTCAATTCGGCTTCATTTGGGAGGTTTGTGTTTTTATTTTATTATTTTTAATTTTCAATGTAAATAGGCAAAATAATTTGTAGCTAGTATTTGTGTACAGGTTTGCGGAGGTTGCAAAATGGAGCAAGGTAACATATGTTTTTCTCCCCTCCCCATCTTGGCATTTATTTTGGAGGTGACAGCTTTTCTTTACTGTCTCGTGGTAAGGTAGCTTGCTCTTGTTTTTCGGAGTAAATGTACTCTTCCTTTTGCTATAAGAGATGTGGGGGAGGGGGCTGGGAAATGGGCTCAGCCTTTGTTCCTGTTAGTCATATAGACGTACGCATACATAGCAAGATATTATGTATTGTTAAACACAGCACTTCCTGGGCCCAGTAAAACATGTCATCACTTATTTAGGTTGCAGTCTACACCTGTAGACCTGATATGTGATTATTTTGAAATGGGCTGTTAGTGAGCATGTCACGGTTGGACACTGGCTATTTATTTGCTTTATGTTTTGTCTTGTCACGTTTCATTTCTGTTGTACTGTCTAAATACTTTATAGTGGACTTTTGGCCTAGTCGTAGTGGATTTTGCTTAAGATTGTTTTCTAGTGTGAGCAACACTAACCTCAAGCAGATATGTCCTTTTAGTTGTAATTGGGCGAGGGTGGTCGAGTTGTGCGACTTTGAAGGGGGGGGGGGGGGTGCAATGTGCATGTCTGTTCTGACAATGACAAAATGCATTTTCCTTTTGGACTTGCATTTGAAGGATTCATTGTTCCCCCACAAATCTTTTAATTTGTGCGTGTATAGATTAAGATTGTTCACTTTCCTTTTGCATGTTTCATTTAAGCTAAGCAGTTAAGACAAGCGCTTACATCTTATTGTTTTAAACCACTTCTTATTGTGCATGTATGTGTGTACATTTGCTGAAAGAGAAAAGTGTGTATTTTTTGTTGTTTTATTGTAATCTTTGTGCTAGGAGAGGTTGCTGTTTTGCCATCTGAGTGTGTTTTTGTTTTGTTAATAAGTCATGGTTGCCAGAGTGCAAAGTTAGTCATGACGTTGATACCGGTGGTTAGTTTTGCTCATCGGAATGTCTTGAATCTGAACTTGCTTGTTTTTGAATGTTTAGGATTGTGATCACTTGTGTAGTGTTATTGATTGGAGATATTCTTGTCATAACTGTCTACTTGTTCTTATTGCTTTAACTTGTACTACTTCCAGCAGACTTTAATTTTGGGTGAGGTTGTTTGCTCAGTTTTACTTGTCAATTATTTGCGTTTCTTGGAAAACGCAGTGAAGTGCCTATTCTTATATTCGGGTGTGTTAATAGTGAATTGTCTCTGGCTCCCAAATCACGTGATCTTATCTAAATACTTTGGAAAGGGTTATGCGAGGAAGTTGAAGCATTTTTTCGTCTTTTAATCTGAGCAAGTAAACCTGTCCTATTCTGCATGTTAATAGAGCATTCACAGTGTCTTCTTTAATTAAAAAAAAACATTTCCAGCAGGAAAGTTGACCCCCTCTAGAAAGTTTGTGGATATGATTGTTTATATTGCCTTGCTTGACACTTCAGGGAAGTCTCTGCAGATAGTATGGAAAAAGGTTGTCAGGCTAGAAGGGTGGATGTTGTAGAGAGTTGCAGTATGCACAAAATCCCAGGGAGACTTAAATTGTCATACCTCTCAACTGCCCATATCTTTTCCTCGTGTTTTTGGTCTGTTCTTCATAAATTTTTTTTTATTTTCTTTTGACAAATCACTGGATTGAAGTCATTTAAATAATGACACGACATTTGTGTTTAGACTTAACATGCATTTTCTAAAGGATATTAACACATCCTATTATTTGAGCAACATTCTAAGTTTGTACAAGCGATATTTAAATATGTTCCTATTTTGGGGCCTTTTCCCCGCTCACCCCACCCAATTTTTTGAATCTAGATAAAGTCTAAATTTGTTAAGAAGTTGAGAGGTAAGCAAATTGGGCCGGAGAGAGAGTGTACCTGAGAACTGACTTTTGCTAATGGGAACAACAGAAATAGTTACAGGCACAGCAGGATTTTCCTTGAGTGATTTGTTTATACACACATTGGATATAAGTTTGGCTATACTGTATATGTTTACACTTTTGTGAAGCTTTTGCATTCTCCAAACTATTAATAACTTAAGTGTGCAAACTTTTGTGTAGTGGTGATATGGGGGGGCAACCTTCATTTGTGCTTATGTTTATTTCCTTGTTTGCAGTAAAAGCCTGATCTGCCAGAAGGCAGAGAGGCATAGCGTTTGATTTACAAAAGCATTGCGGCATAGCGTTTGATTTACAAAAGCATTGCTGAGGGCTGCTTGTAAAAGTGCATGGAAACAGAATACGTTCTGCTCAGTTTCTAAGTGTATTTGTTAGATTTAACTGTAAAGAGAATACACTTGTTGGGTGCTCTCCAGGTTGGCAGTACAGTTGCTTAACGTGGTACATGTAGTTTGGCTAGATGTGGTTGGCTTGAATTGGCCCACCCATATTTCTACCCTTGTCCTAGTTGTACAGTTTTTATTCCAGGTGGTTGCATGTACTGTGAAGCTCACACTTCTTTAATTCAGTGCATGTGTTATTTAATATGTTGTGGAGTGTGCAGTTTGACATGCCTGTATCAGATGTGAATCGTGAAATTTGGAGTGCTGTTTTTAATTTGTGAATCCAGTAACAGATTGGGATTGCTAAAGAGTAATTGTAGTCTACTAATGATTCAGCATGGTGTTATGCACAGGGATGTGGTGGTACTTTAGACTGTCTGCATCTCCTTTTGTGGAGACCCAATGGTTAGCATTAAACAAATGTGGAGATGATGTCTAGTAGCTCGTTCATATTCATTCTGTTAATCATGTCTCTTGAGCTTGTGGAGGCTAGTAGTCATTGTTGCTGAAAATAAACACCCACTCTTGTCTTGATTCAACTATGGAAACAGTGAATTCAAGTGCTTGGGATGTAGAGCTGTTTCTACATAGCTACTTTGGGGAGAATTGTTTTTCCTTCTCTCTCGTGCACCATCGCAGTAAATATGTTTTAAAATGTAGCTTTTGTTGTGAATTTTGTTACTGTAATATTGCTGTTATTGTAATTATTGTTGCTATTCCAAATTTGTTTTTTTGTGGAACATTTCTTTATGCTGTGTGCAATTACATTGAATATTTATGTTGGAATGAGACCTAAAACCATTTTGATGCCGGTGTTTGCACATTGCTGTAACTCTTAGCTTAAGAGTAATGGGAGCAAAAAAGTTTCTTAGAGAGCCTGAAGTATTTTGGGAACTGTACATTTTGCTTTCTGTGATGTTGCCTTCAAGGCTGCAATTTCAAAAAAAAAGCTATAAAAGCATAAACACGTTTTACTTTTCAGTTGTAAGCAGAGTTGTTGGATATTTATGTAGCATACTTGAATCATGACAAACTAAAGATGTATCACAAATGTGCCTGAACTTCCATGCAGTCTTTCCGTTTTTCTTGGATACCAGCAAAAGTTTGTTCATAGCACAGACAATTCTAATATTGATTTATTTTTTGAATGTAGTCCAGTTAATGCCATGTACTCAACAGAAGCACTGTCAATCTTTTGGGTTGGCTTGCAGCATGTGTTTCAGAAAAGTACCCTACTGGGGAGTTTTCCTTACTACTAGTAGGGAGTTTTATTATTTTTTTTTTTAAAGCATTGTTTGTCAATGTGTTGGTTAAGTAAAGTTAGCAATTGTTTGAGATGTAGTAAGCATATTCAGCACAAGGGATATTTGTAGCTTTTTTTTCCCCCTCAGTTTGCCTGGGTTGGGAGCACACTACCCAACTGCCAGAATATGCTTATTTTAACATGTGGGTAATTGAGTTCTGGACCAACAGTGAAGCTCAAAAGATCACATAGCTGGCCTAGGTATGCCATCCCATTTGCTATTCCCTTTTCTCACTTCCCAAAAAGAGAAGTACCTGATCACAAAGAGTGGTTCGGAGGCCAGTTAGTCTTGATGCTGGAGATCCCCCTCTACAGACTTTACTATACCAGTATTGGTGAGACACAGATCCTGTACCTGGCACCTACTTTTGAGGCCTCTCTGGCGACCATGTCCTTACAAGCTAAACCTTCCTTGCTGAATGGATTCAGAGTTTGTGGGCCCTGAACTCCAGTGCTTGATTAGGGTGTCTCCAAAGGGGAGGATGATTATCCCTGTGATCTTAGTGAGGATGTTTGAAAGGCATTGCATAGAGGTCTTGGCTCACCTGCCTGCAGCCCAAGGTCTGTCTTAAGTATACACCCAAACCAAGATACTGAAACCTGAGTTGGTGGTGGTTTTGCAGCCTGATTTCCCAGCCGTCTGCCTCAAAGAAGCCAGACCATGTGTTTAGATATCTCCTCTAGCAATGGTCTCCTTTTGATTTCTTCAAAGGATCAGGTGAAACTACAACCGGGAAATCCAATGAGGGTAGGCTTTTTGGCAAAGTTGGAAAAATGAATTCTACCTCTGCTACCCTAGCCATTTAAGACCTTCAACTCCAGTCTCACTTGCTTAAGTTTCAGCATTTCTTTAAGACTGAGGGAATACTGTACAAAGGCCTTAAGAGGGAAATGTTGGAGTTGTGTAACCTTGGTTCCCATTTGGCCAGCCATTCCATGAGATGTCTATGATGTAGCTGATGCATTATGCAGGGCAGTTACCATTGGATCTCTGTTATGGAGGCATGTCTGGTTTCGGAGTCATTCCTCTTGCATATAAAGCATGGCTGCTGGGTATACCAGTAGATAAGTTCCTCCTTTGGACCCTCTGCAGACAAGGTGCTCAGGAAAAAGGGAAGACCATGCAAGCTGTTAAGGATCTTATTCACTTACCACCACCTAGATATGTCCGGAACTGTTTGAGCAAAATTTAATGTGTCTCCTTCTACAGAACAAGAATAATGGGATGAATATAAAATACTCTAAGAAGTTGCAAACTGATTCTGAAAGTAGACCTGGGAGTCCTCTGGGCTAGGACACCCACCTTGAGCAGTTATGCCTTTATTCCCCTCTGCACCTTTCTCAATCCCCACTCTACTCCTTTCATGCCACGTCCTTAACAAAAAAAACAGTGGAGAGGCTGGAGTTGTTTACAGACCAATGGGAATTACCCCAGTCCAGGTAGGTCCTGCATATCATAAAAGAAGCTACAGTTTAGTTTCAACCCTTGCCAAGAGACCAATGGAGTATAATGCCCCAACAAGTAAACAGCCTTAATATAAGGTATTGGCTAAATGGTAGGTTCCAGAAAGAAACAGGATTTCACTCGGTGGGTCCCCAGATGAGGACAATTTCTAAATGCCTTCTTACACCTTCCTGTAGCAAAGAGGGACAAGTGGTTCTTGAGGTTCGAGGCCAGGTGCATGAATCCAGTAACTGTGTTTTGCAGAACAAAAATAATGTAGCCATTTGAGCAATTGGAGCATTTGGAGATATTTGATAGCAGGGCTTCCTCCTTATCGGGACAGGTAATACTACAGTTGTGATAATTTCTGTCTCCCGTACAAGCTGGCTATGCTGTACATTTGGGATTTGACCCAGAAGGTATGGATAACATCATTGCACAGTACATGTCCTCCCAGGACAGTACTTTTGCAGACCGCTTAAGGCAGCATTAGATCAAAACAAATGGATACTAGAGTGAAGTGTTTTTAAGATCTGGTACACCCATAGGGTATGCCAGAGAGAAGCCTTTATGCTTCTGCTGAAATCTAACCGTTCAAGAATCCCTGCAGCAGGAATGGACTTGTGAATCTCTTGCATGTTCATAAGTGTGGAGTTTGCAGATGCCTTGTAAGCCAGGCTTAAATCACCCTCACAATCTATAGGAGATTTGAGTAGAGGGATAAGGCTTTAAGGCACTTAGCAAAAGGCAGGAACCTCCTGGGATTGTTCTAGTTGCATATACCTGGTCAGCTACAAACCGAAGGGAGCACTGATTGGTCTGGTAAGGGTGGAGTACAGTGGGATAATGACCTGTTTGGACCTAGATGCCATGCCTTTACTTCTAATTGTGCAAAACAAATCCTCACCACTGTGGTCAAAGGTAAAACTACTATCTATCTGTATGAATACCCAGATTCCTGACCACTGGTTTGATTTAAAAGGGTGTATTATCAATGTAGCAATTGGTCGGGATGGTTGACTTCCCAGAGTACATTTATGCATTTCTCAGCATTTGATTTAAAAGACCATAGTTTGGCACTATTTGTTAGTCCGAGATGGTTCTTGAAGAATGCTAGTGTCTGCAGGAAATTTTATAACCCTCAGTTTGCAATCCTCTGCCAACCTTAGTCAGTCATAAACCTTCAGCGTTTGATTCCATTTCAGAGAAATGGATGCCAAGAAGCAGTGGGCCTAGTACCAATCCTTGGGGGACTCCACTAGTGACTGGCCTCACTTTTTTTTTTTTTTTTTTTTTTTACTTCCTGGGTCCTATCAGTGAGCCAGTTAGCTATCCAGCGGCTGGTTTAAAAGGGTTTCTACCTAAATTAGTGAACCTTTCTATGTGGGGTATTGTATCAAAAGCACTGACCAGGTCAAGGTAAACTGTGTACACAGTCTTGCCTTCTTCTTTTTGGTGATCCTCTCAGAAAAGTACACCAGATTAATAGGCATGGCCTTCCTTTAACATAGCCGATCTGTGATGGTCTAGTCTAGTGTGTGCAGGTTACCTATGTCCTCATTCATCATGTACATGATGATTCTTTCTGTGGCATTGCATATGAGACTGGTGAGACTTGTGGGCTTGTAGTTACCTGGCTCAGTGGTTGGACTTCTTCTTTTTTTGTGCAGGGGAATAATTGTAGCCATTCTCCATTCCTTGGGCACAAAACCTGACTGTGTAGGCTCCGGTAGAAAAGTGATTCAAGTGGAACAGAGAGGTCATGTTTCATACTATTGGCCCGTCAATGTAGTATTTTTGGTGTTGGAAAGTGCATTAATGGCCTGTTCCTTAGTGCAATCCCCCACAACAATTACTATTTCCTATGGATTGCAAGGGGGGAGTGGGGAGAGAAATTTTAAGCTGAACCTGTCAGCCAAAAGTTTGGGAAAGCTATCAGTTTGTTGTGGGTGTTGCCATTTGCAATAAGTTCTGCCGGCATAGCTCTAGAAAGCTTTGTGGTTTTCCTTTGCCTGAGAAGCTATTTTTCTTCAAATTTAGCCTTTGAAGTATTTATTTAACCCTCTTAGCTACCTGTTGGTTGGAGGCTTTTAGTATGTGTGGTCTTGTTCCTCCTATTAGTAGCCAATATTTTGTTTTCTTGTTGTATACTTGATTTGATAGCTCTAGGAATTGCCCCAGAGTCTGTATTATAGCACCAAATTACAAAATATAGTAACGGCTTGTGTTTTGGAGTCTTAAGTTCCTAACGTAACTATACTTTTTTGTGCTCTTAAGTGTAGCTCCATAGTTTAGTTTAAATTGTTTGTACATTGTAATAACTGCCCTGGAGTGTGGTATGTGTCTTTCTCTTCCTCCTCCTCTTGAGCTGATTTTCAGAGTGTGAGCTTAATCAAGTCTGTATTGAGGTTGTTAGTTAAATGGAACTGAAAATGTGGTTCGTTTTGAATTTTAAAGCATTTTAAACTTTGTGCATCTGTAATGTAAAATAAGATGGTTGATTTTTTATTTTTTTTTGGTTGGGTGATATAAATTTTGCTTTGTGGCACAGAGAAAACTTGGGCAGCTAAGAGTTTTGACTGTAGGAAAGATGCCATTTTGGTCACTTTTTTGGTTTGATGTTTACCTTTTCATTTTGGTGCACTTGTACCGTTTTAAGAATGTGCCCCATAGCCTACATCTAGCTGTATTGGAAGTGTGGGGATGGCAAAGTTACTGTGTTAAAATGTTGGAGGATAGTGTCGGACTGCTGCACAAAGGAGTGTGGTCTAAGTAAACAGAACAGGAAAGGAGGCATGCATGATATGGGCTGCAGTTTGTGTTTGGTGTAACACAGCCCCCATAATGACAGTAGATGGTTTTGAAGAAGAACAATGCCCATTTCTGTCTGGATAATTAAGTTGCGATTTGCTGCCCTTCTAGTCATAATTATGAAGGTGAGGGTTTAGGTTTTATATGGTAAGTGATCCATCGCTCAGTGTTGCCTGCATTTTTTAGGTGCTGCATTTAAATGAAATTAGTTTAGCTGTAACTTCAATTTTGGCAAATGTAAATAATTTTTGAAACTGTTAAGCACAGTTGCTAGTTTACCATGAAATGGATCTGTCATCACACCACTGCACCACTTTGTTTAGTAATTGCGCTGGTGGAGTTCTTTTGCCTGGCATATGAAATCTGTTTGATTGCTGTCAATGTGTAATGCGGGCTGTTATGGATGATGTGCTTGATTAATGTATCTAAAACAACTAAAAACCACATATCAATACAATAATTATAGTATTCCTGTGAAAGAGTGAATTTAAAAGCAGGTGATGGGAAATGGACATATAAGCATGAAGTACCTTAGGACGGTAAACACAGAATAAGATAGAAAAGTGGCCAGCTCAAGAAAGACATTGTGGAAATATTTCTCAGCATATTTTGAATGAAAAGCTGTGTTCTTTCTCCACTGTTTGTATCCTTTCTGAACATGGTACAAGGCAGAGAAGCCTGCATTTAGATCAGTTTACAGTGTTGCCTTATCACTAGCAAAAATCTGAACTGTACTTCATTGAAATGTGTGCTTGATGACATAGTTTTTATACAAAACGCTAGCACAGTTGTTTACAAGAAAGTACAGTTGTGTAAAATCTTATGATGGTAGATGTCCTTGCCTTCACCGCTGTAGTATTCCTTACAAATGGGGTTTCCCTGCCATGAAGCCCAACGTCTGTCCAGTTTACCAAAGTCTACCATTGCTTTAAGGTACGCTGAACGTCACCTACACACTCCTTGCATATAGGGTAGGCATAAAGGTGATGTTTAGGCATACCATCCTCAGAACTGATTGCCCCAGTAGGAACAGCAGTCCTAGGAAAACCAAGGAGAACCTGCTCATCCAGGAAGGAAAAAAGACCAGGGGGGTGGAGGGTGGGATTGAATATTGCAGCGGTGAAGGCAAGGACCTCTACCATTATGGTAAGACTTTTTACACAGTTATATTATGTCTTTACATTCACTGCTGCAGTATTCCTTACAAATGGGAGAGTTCCAAAGCTCAAGAAGAAACTTGGAGGAGGAAGCAGCAGAGCCCTCTAACAAGCCATGAAGAATGGCATTGGCAAAACCAGCTCTTGCTCTGGAGATACCTTTAGCAAACATTACCAGTTAGATGGTATGCACAGAAGTCCAGGTAGCAGTTTCAAGAATAGAATTGGCATGTAAGCCTTTGAAAAAAAGCACTAGAGAAGACACAGCTCTAGTGGAATGAGCCTTGACAGAGGAAGGAGGGCTCACGCCATGAAAAGTGCAACACAAGGAAATGTCCTTTTGAAATCCAAGTGGAAATAGTTTGCTTGAAAACAGCCAAACATAAAGACTTGGGATGAAAGGAAACTACTAACTTGTCAGATTTTCTGGTAGCTTTAGTTTTATCCAAGTAAAATCTGAGCAGTCTATGCACATCTAAGGTATGCAGCACCCTCTCGCTGTCAAAATTGTGGAGGGGGGGGGGGAGTAGTCAGATTTAATAAACTGATTAAGTGACAACTCATTGACCACCTTGGGCATGAAAGAAAGATTAGTACACAAGGATTACCCTGTCCTCATGAAATATCCAAAAAAAGGTGGAGAAGTCATAAATGGTTGCAACTCTGACACCAGTCAGGCAGAAGTAAGCGCTAACAAAAGAACATCTTCCAAGAAAGCTGAAACAGGCTCAGAAGGAGTCTGAGTCAATTTTTCCAAAATGAAATTAAGATCCCAGGGAGGAGGAACAGGCTTCCTGGGAGGTCTGATATTAAGGGTGGCTTTAAGAAATTGCTTGGCCTCAAATCTGGAAGCTAACTGGAGTTAAAGGCAGATGGGCAGAGAGAGCTGATAAAGTGGGCCTTAGTAGAAGTGTAGGCCAAACCAGCATTGAGCAGCTCTCACAAATAAGAGGGAACCATAGGAACATCGACTGAAAGTGGGTCCAGGTCACGAGTAAGAGACAAAATAGAAAACTTCTTCTATTTAGACAAGTAGGATTTTCTAGTAGTAGGTTTCCTGGCTTCCTGCAGGACCTGCAGCACATCCTTAGGGTTTTTATCCCTCACAGACACCTGTTTTCTATCGCCCACAGTGTCTGTTGATGTGTGGACAGGTGGGAATGGATGGAACGCCTTGTCTTGTGTGAGGAGATCCACCCTGTGAGGTAACTTGTGGTGATTGCCTTTGCCTAGATGCAGAAGTAGATGGAACCAGCGCTGTCGTGGCCAAAAGGGAGTCGTCAACAAGATTTTGGGAGCATCCTGAACAGGGCTCTTGGAATGAGAGGAAGGGGAGGGAATGCATAAAGAACCATCCACTTCCAAGAAAATGCGAGGCTGTCCACCTTCCATACCAGAGGACCTAGGATTCCAGCACAAAACAGGGGAGGTAGAGAGATTTACTTGAGGAGTACCCCACTGGTGAGCAATCTCCTGTGAAGCATCCATTTGTGAGATTAAATGAAGGACCTGCTCAGATTGTCTGCCACAACATTTTGATCTGAAGGAATATAAACTGCCTGATGTCACTTGTTATTGGATAGCCAGATCCCATACCAGAAGTTCCAGCCATCAAAGACTCAAAGATTTTGTACCCCCATTTGTTGATGTAGCACATAACTGTGGTATTGTCTGTGAATACCTTGAGAATCCTTGGAGAGAAGAGAGGACGAAAGGCCTGAAGGGCCAGCATAAGAGTGCTCATCTCTTTGATGCTGATGTTCTCCTCCTGCTGATAAGACAACCACACTCCATTAACCCTCAGGGAGCCAAACGTTGCTCCCTATCCCACATCTAAAGCATCTGTGAACAGGTCCGGAGAGGGAAGAGGAGGTTGGAAAAGGGAGCTCTGGATTGAGAGCTGCTGAATTCACCATAGAAGTTCGTTCTTGAGACATGGGAGAAGAGGAAAAGGAAAGTCTAGAGGATGCACACGCTGAAGCCACACCGACTTCAGAAACCACTGGAACTTCCTCGTGGAGTTTGGCCAGAGGGAACATCGGAATGGTGGAAGCCATGAAACCCAGAGTTCTCAAACACCCTGGCTGTAATGGAGGCCAGGGGAAGACAAGTTTGAAAGAAAAATGAGTTATTGCCTTTGTGGAAGGCAGGGATGTCAGCATTGGCACTGTTTGAATCCTGCAACCCAGAATGACTTGATCCTGAGGAGGCAGGGTAGACTTTTTGAAGTTTGTGAACCCCAGACTCTGAAGAAGAGAAATGGTAAAATGATTTTGCAAAAGGATCTGTGGAGAAGATGCCTGAATCAGTGGGTCGTCCAAATTAAGGAAAGATTTGGATCCATTGAAGCCTGCAAAAGGCAGTCACAGGAGTGAGGCATTTGATGAATACCCTTGAGACAGTAAGGCCAAAGGGCAAATCACTGAACTAAAAATGCCAGGAATCAACAGAGAAACACAAAAGTCTTCAGAAAAGAGGATGGATCGAAATATGGAGATAAGCATCCTTGAGGTCCAGAGACTCCAGAAAAGCCTGAGGGAGCAAGAGAGGAAAAGGAACTAAAAGGACAACATCTGAAAGGAAGGCACCTTCAGATGGGAGAGGTCTAGAATAGCTCTCCGGGTACCTTCTTTTCTGGGCACTAGAAACTTTCTTGAATAAAACCCTTCACCCCCTTTGGGACACGGGCACCTCTTGAATAGTACCCTGAGACGAGATCTCTAAGAACCTCTGGAGAAAAAAGGAAGAAGTTTCCAAGGAGGGTGAGTAATGCCCATAAAAGGAAGGTGGGAAATCCAGACCATGAAGTACCATTGCCAAATTGACACAACCCAAGAATCTTGGGTGATTTGGAGCCAAACCGGGGGGGGGGGGGGGATGTAGCTGGGATCAGGCAGATAGACAGCACCTGGTTTGTCAGGAAAGGAAGGCTTAAGAATCCCTGCAGCCTGAGTGGCCTTGGCAGGAGGAGTCTGTTTTACTACAGTTTTTTTTTTACCTTTTTTTAGGGGGGCAAAATTGCCTACGAACAAAGGCTGGGTTAGAAGGGTATTTTCACTGAAATTTAGGCACAGGAGAAACAAATACATGCTTAAGCTCCTGTAAAGCCTTCCCCTTGTCCTGAAAAGACTTATAGTTCAGCATCTGCTTCACCAAACAAAAGATTATCCAGAGGAGCATCCTTCAACTTAACCTTACTATCATTGGGCAAAGGCTGAAGCCTAAGCCGAGAATATCTCCTAAGAACTGAACCAAAAGCAGCAGCCCTAGAAGAGGCATCTGCTGCATCATAACTACATTTGATAGAATGCCGAACTAGCTGAGAAGTCCCAAGCATAGAAAGAGCAGAAGATTTACTCTTTAGTCTGGAAGATCAGAAAGAAGAGCCAAGACATACTTGGAGATATGCGTCTGATAATTAATAGCCATAAAAGCTAGGGTAGCTGAAGTATAAACCACCTTACCCAGCCTGTCCATGGCTCTACCGTCCTTTTCAGAAGGAAATAACTTGGACAAAGGAAGCAGTTGAGACAGCTTATCACAGGCTACAGACAACAAAGAGGTGTCAGCAGCAGAGCATTTAAACAAAAAGGAACACTCCTTAGGCACCTTATAAAACCCATCGGACTTCTTGGGGGCAGAGAATCTGGCGCTTTATAAAGGTATTGGAAAAGACATCCAATAAAGCAGGCAAGACAGGAGGAATGGCTGCAGGTTTAAGAGATTCCATCTGCAGTAACTCGTACCTCTTATGGCTATCCGAAACCTGGGCACAATCTCACTTAAAATTCCATCATTCTAGAGATTGTGTCCCCAAAAGAAATTTCCTCTAAGGATTATCTAGAGTATGAGAATCCTCCACTTCAGACCTGTAATCTAAAGGAGAAAGAGAATCTGGGTAGAATAAACAAGGGAGTCGTCATTATAGACTCCACCTCAGAAGAATTAAATTATCTGGGCCTTTTAGGGGAAGAAGAGGACCAAGGCGGAGCAAGAACCGAAACCCCTTGAGGCCTTGACAGTAAAGTATTAAATAACCCCTGAGTAAAGGCCTGCCGCTCACTTTGTGGACCCCTAGGAGCAGAAGAAATGTGATTTAGTTCTTTCTTTCTTTCTTTCTTTCTTTCTTTTTTTTAAGGGGGCATTCGTCCTAGAAACCTGAGAAGGCCCAGACTCAAAATGGCATTCCACAACTGCATTGGGAACTTCTTTGGAAACTTCTTCCCTAAAGAGAAACTGTGGAACCCTTCTAGACCCCTCATAAATAGCCAACCGTGGTTCTCTGCCCGAAATGGATGCCTGCAAAGCATTGTTGGACATGCTGCTCGCCAGATCCTTGCCTGCCTCCAATCTAGACATGGTAGAAGAATCTGACAAAACAACTGGACGAGCCTCCATGCTCGTAATAACTTCAGGAGAAACTCACAACAGATGCTGGATAGAGGAAGATTCAGTCTTGCTTTGTGCATTCTTCCCTGACGCCTGACCTTCTGGGCAGGAAGTTCCATCTAAAGTATCTGCAGCAAGAAGCTTAAGATGCTGGTTCTCAAGATACAAGGAAAGAGTTTTTGGGACAAACGCCTGACAAATTGAACAAGATGCATCATCGTGAGCACCACCTAGGCAAAAAAGACACTTATCGTGGTGGCCTTCCTGGGCAATCTGTCTCCCACACTGGCATTTACCCTTCCTGGATGACATTAACCCCAAACAGCACAAAACAAGCAGGAAAAAGTAACCAAAAACCCAAGTGGTTATTTATCTGCAATGATGAGGACTTCAACAAGAAGTAGGCACAGGAATGCCAACAAACAGAAAAACGTGTTACAAAAATGGAGGTAACAGACCAGTTAAAACAGCGTTCAGATTGGAGACAAAGAATTTCTGAGGATAGTACGCCCGACTGTCACCTTTATGCCCTATTCAAGGATTGTGTAGGTGACTCTGTGTACCTAAAAGTGACTGTAGACTTTGGTAAACCTGGCCCGGATGGTGGGCTTCCCGGCAAGGAATTGCCATTTGTAAGGAGTACTGCAGCGGTGAATGTAGGGGCATTTAAAGATGTATTTCTAGTAGCTGCTGTTAAGACCACTTGTACACGTTTGTGCAAACTAGTTTCCTCTGTTAGCTATTTCCAGGAAGACTGCAGGGTAGGACTACTGGGGTGAGCCAGATAAGTGGGCATATGTCTACTGAAATATTTTGCAAAAGTTGTACAGGCATGCTGTTTTTCATTTTTACAAAACATTCAGTTTCAGAAGTATCCATCCATAACTCTTTTTACCCCCAAACCCAAGTGCAAAAATGGGAATCACTTCAACAGTGACAATGTAGATCCAATGTTCGCATCACCAGGTGGCATAGGGTTGAAGCTTGCCTTTAACTTTCTAGTTCTGTCTGCTTGGGTACTATGTAACTCTTAAGGAAAATGCTTAGATTAGATGATGTGGTTCATATTTGGTTTCAAATAGTAATGGGAGGTTTATGAGTAGGTCCATAGCTTTGGCAGTTGACAATATTTTGTATTACTGTGGTTTCTGTTGTGGTTCATATTTTGTTACAGATGGTAATGGGAGGTTTTACAAGCAGGTCCATAGCTTTGGCAGTAATATTGTGCATTACTGTGGTTTCTAAAAAGTGTGAAATATTGAAAACAATTTTCTAAGAGGGAAAGTGGGAAAAAGTCTAGTATAGTTTTGAATTTTTATTATGTTTTATTCCTTCCCATAATATCAACTTTATGTTGGTGACAGCAAACCTTGGCCTCTCTACCTTGTCTGGTTTTCACGTTTTTTTCTTCAATCTAGTAATGTCTGTCTCACTGTTCCTTTTTATATTCATATGTCGTTGGTTCATACTAGGCGGTTGATCCAGTGGACTATTTGTAGCCTAACCAACAATCCCACCCACTTACCAAGACTTGAGTGAAAATCGGGTACTAATATAGTTCAGCCCCTTTTCTATGAATGGGGGGGGGGGGGGGGCTGGACCATGGCTGTGCTTACATGCTCATCCAGGTCTCATTAAAGGATTGTGCAACTACTCTGCTTTAACCTTCTAAAGGGAGTCTGTTCCATAAAGGATGTCTGTGCTGTCAGTGGGCCCTGTTTATGTTTTGATGGAAGTTTAGTTTTTTTTGGGGGGGCATGGTCTAAGCAGCGCTTATTAGTACAAATTAAGCCTTCTGATCATTTGGGATATTGACAGCTCTGAGTATGCAGTCATTGACCAATTTAGTAAGCCCCAGGCTTTAGGTGTGTGTGGTGTGTACTTCTGACACATTAAAGCAAAGAGGAGTGCTTCTAGCTCTAATCCCTTGAGGGTCTGTGCTGGTAACTTTCTTAGTTGAGCGTGCCTGCAACACCAGCAGGCAGCACTCTGTTGGTGAGCCAGTTTGTTATGCGGTAAGTAACATAGGTGCCTACATTTTAATTGGATTAACTTATTGACGCCACAGTGTGGAATGGGGTATGTAGACATAAGCTTTTGGTAAAGTCCTGGTACGCAGTGTGAACTGATCTACTGAAGTCTTATGCTATAATTATGCGTTCAAAGTCCACGAGGTTAGAGGCAAGATAAAAATTAAACCCAGATTAGTTCAGGTCAACGTTTTGAAGGCTGAGATAAAAAAAAATATGCTCCCGTGCCATAAAAATACTTGTGAATCCATAGTACAAGCAGAGATTGAATAGGTGAAAAATGGAGTCAGCAGTGTTTGTCGCTGATAAAATGCTCTATGGGCCCCAACAAGCACCATATATTTTTTTTTTTTTTTTTAATATATATATATCCTTAGAGGTAGTGCTTAGGGCTTGCTCATAGGTCGTGTTGTGGGGGGGGGGGGGGGTTAGAGCAGGCATGTTTGTATGCTGTGAGGAATTTGGGGGAGATGAGGAAGTAGTTTGTGCTGAATTTGTCCACCAATATATTGCCAATATTCTCCAGGGATGAGTATGTGGTGCTATTTTTTCTTGGGTTCCCTGACATGGAAAATAGAAACGATGTCCTTCAAGGATGCATCTGCAGTCCTTACAAATGGGTTGTCCTGTCGTCAGGCAGCCCTTCGGTCGGCCGGATTCCACAGTCTGGGTCTGGCCTCGGCTGGTGTCGCACTTCACCCGACGTCATAGCTGCAGTTATTCGGGTATAAAGGCATCAGCCGACGCCATTTTCCTCAGTCTTTCTTGCCGCGTGCGCCAAGCAGAAGCTGTTCGCAAGTGCCGGTCAGTCAGAACCAGAGATTACTACTACCGAATACTTCTACTACTACCGAAGACTCCTAAAAAGCTAAGTACCCCGTTGGGGACTCTTTCTTGCCTCAGCCGATGTCAGAAAAAGTGAATAACTGTTTAACTTGTGGGAAACAAATACCTCATAAAGATTTCCATTCTTACTGCTTACCTTGTTTAGGCCCAGACCACAACGTAGTAGCTTGTCTAGCCTGTGCTTCTTTTAACCGACTGACGCTTAGACGTCTGTCGGAATTTGCTGAGGAATTTATGCCGTCGGATCCTCCGACTACGCAAATATCTAAAAAAGCGCAAGGAAAAGGACCGACACTCGCGGTCTGTGGTTTCGGCCGAAACCGCGGTTAAGCCAACCGCAAGTGTCTCTGTTTCGGCTGAAACCGAGCAAGCGGTTCTTCCTTCAGCCGAAAACTTACCTCCTACCGAGGCCTCTTCCAATCTGGTGGAATCAGCTTCTGAAATCCCTCCTGCTCTTGCAGTTTCTCAGGAATTATCTGACACTATCCCCTTGGATATCTCTACCCCTGCACGTGGAGCTGCTAGGCCACCTGCATCCATGTCCATTAAGGCCTTTGCCAGGGCTAAAGCAGCTAAAACTACTAAATCTGTGCCTGCTAAGACCCCCTCTCACAGGCCTAGCTCTAGTTCACAAATGCTTAGTCTAGCAGAGGATCTCATTTCTTTAATCCGGGGATCCCAACCTCACCCACCTCCAGAGTAGAGGCCTAGAGCAGAGCCCCCTGAGCCAGTTTCTTCAGATGATTCCTCTGATGATTCAGATAATACAAACCCTCCAGAGGCTTCTTTCTCCCCTTATGAAGACTCTGATGCTGAAGAGTCAATTCCTTCTGCCTCTCCGCCTGAGGAATTTTCCTTTGGGGAAACCTTGCATGCTATGAGGGAACAATTTCAGTGGCAGGGCCAGGATTTTTCAGACTCTAGAAAAAGGCTTAGAACTTTTCTGCATTTACCACAACATAGGCCTTTAGCCATACCTCCAGTTCTCTCTGTTGTAGATGATGCATTTAATGATGTTTGTACTGCTCCTGATTCACTACCTCCGGCCCCTGCTAAGCCCGATAGGTACTACAGGGTCCCGGACACGCATTACCATTTGTATAAGGCTCCTTTTGCAGATCCCGAGACTATCTCCCAGGGTCCTAAGGCTGTAGCAGCTACCTCTGCCAAAAACCCTCCCTCTGAAAGGGAATCCAGGTCCTTAGAGAGATGGGGTAAAAAAGTTTACACTTCTGCTACTCTTTCAGCTAGGGCCTTGAACTGTCAATTCCACATGATCCAGTATCAAGAATTTATGCTAGACCAGTTAACCAAAAAAAATGTCCTCTGATGAACCATTAGACAAAAAAATCTGTTCAGGAAATGGTACATAACATTCAGCAAGTCAGTAACCATTCCTTAAAATGTGGCTATGATGCACTGGAGGCTTCCTTTAGATCAGCCATGACTGGCACAGTTATCAGAAGGCATGCATGGTTAAAAGAGCAGGCCTTACCAGACCATGTTAAATCAAAACTACTGGATGCTCCCATGGACAAGATCAATTTGTTTGGCTCTCCTGCACAACAGGTGCTGAAGAAGATGGAAGAGAAGGCAAAATCTGTCCAAACAGTGAAAGATTTCTTACAGGTCCAACCTCCAAGGTTTAGCAGGAATTGGCCCTCCAAGAATTGGACCTTTCCAGACTCCTCCAGAGCTCAGAGAGGCAGGAATAGGCGTTCAAGAGGCAGAAGTCAATCCAGGGGTGCCTACAGGGGACGCCAGTGGCAGGGTAACAACCAGCGAGGTGCAGCCACAGACACAGCCACCACCACTACTACAGGACAATCACAGTGACTTGGCTCTAGCACCGCCTACCAGGGAACAACTAGAAGCACCCTTGGGCGGGAAGCTAGCTTTATTTTCAGTAAACTGGCATTACATCACAAGAGACAAGTGGATTTTGCAGACAATAGACCAAGGTTACAGGTTTCACTTCCATACTCTACCAGGGAAGAGAGGAATGCCAAACCTACCTCCAAATCAAAAGGCAGAAGCTCTAAAACAAATAACTCAATAAGAATGAGAGCTGTGGAAAAGGTACCATCTATGGAGCAAGGACAGGGATTTTACTCCAGACTCTTCCTGGTACCAAGAAAAGAAAGCAAATGGAGACCTATTCTAGACCTGTCCGCTTTAAACACATTCCTCATTGTTCCAAAATTCAAAATGCTGACCCTACAGCAGCTTCTTCCCATGCTGGGCAAGGAGTCTTGGCTGGTAACTCTAGATCTCAAGGAGGCATACCTGCACGTCCCCATACGACCAAATTGCAGAAGATACTCAGATTTCTTGCAGGATCAGAGCATTATCAATTCTCAGCATTGCCCTTTGGCTTATCTACTGCGCCCAGAGTGTTCACGAAATGCCTGGCATCAGTAATTGCTCATTGCAGGCTTCAGGGAATCCAAATCTACCCTTACCTGGACGACTGCCTGATACAAGCGGACAACAAAACAAGCTAGCAGAAGACTTGAAAAGGGTCATTTACCTACTACAAGCCCTGGGATACACAGTCAATATAAAAAAGTCAAGGCTGATACCATCCCAAAGGATAACCTTTTTGGGTGCAGAGCTGGACACATCGAAAAAATGGCATTCCTAACAGTAGAAAAACAGGAGCAACTCCCTCTCTACTTCTTGGCATTAACAAAGCAGAACCATCTAACAGCAAGAAAAGTCCTGCAAGCCTTGGGTTTCATGGCATCCTGCATAATATTGGTTCCACATGCCAGACTGCATATGAGAAAGTTACAGTGGTACCTAAGGAATTTATGGTCTCAGCACAAGCACAGCCTAGAAACCCAAATTCCAATAATTCCATGCCTGAAGCAAGAATTCCAATGGTGGGCTCAGGCCTGTCAATTAAACGAAGGATTGCCCTTCCACAACACTCAACCAAGCCAAACCATCACAACGGATGCCTCAGACCTTGGTTGGGGGGCCCACATGCTGGACAAGTGCATACAAGGTTTATGGACTCAGGACCAGCTGCACCTACACATAAATCAAAAGGAAATGCTGGCAGTAAAACTGGCAATTCAGACATTCAGACCATTTCTTCGACAAGGTCAACTGTTGATAAGGACAGACAACACCACAGTCATGTGGTACATCAACAAACAGGGAGGCACACATTCGTACCCTCTATGCCGGATGGCAATGGACCTCTGGAATGTGGCCCTGAGCTACAACATTCAGTTGCAAGCAATTTTTGTACCAGGAAAAGAAAACATTCTAGCAGACATACTAAGCAGAACTACCACGGATGCCCACAAATGGATGCTGCATCCGGACATCTTCAAAACCATTACAAGAAAATGGGGACTCCCACAAATAGACTTATTTGCATCCCCACGCAATCACCAACTAAAGAAATTCTGCACAAGGACGTACCACCCACTTGCTTGGAAGGTGGACTCCCTATCTTTCAGTTGGAAAAACCTGACAGCATATGCATTCCCACCACTTCCTTTGATGCACAAGGTGCTATTGAAGATCAAAGAGGACCGTCCAAGGATCATTCTGATAGCTCCAGACTGGCCAAGACAACATTGGTACCCATTACGGAGGAGCATGTCTCGGGAACAAATATGGCCCCTACCCCTTGTTCCCTTGCTGTTAACACAGAACAACTACAACACCCTGCATCCAAACCTGAAAACACTGCAGCTGACTGCCTGGAACATTGCATAAGAACAAATAACCTAAATTTATCCCAAAGGGTTAAAGACATTATCTTGGAGTCTCGCAGACCCTCAACAAGAAAAAAATATTCAGCAAAATGGAAAAGATATTCCATTTGGAGTACTGCAAAAGGAGAAAATGTGTCGCTGGTAAACCTAGCCAACATCCTGGAATACTTGGCAGAGCTCTTCCACAAAGGCCTGTCCTATTCTTCCATTAAGATTCATGCATCAGCTATTTCAGCAGAATACGACTTGGATCCTCCAGTCCTCTCAGAAACTGCCTGAGCAGAGGATGTGAGAAGACTGGAGGAATTAAAAATGTAAAACCACCTAGGAAGCCACCATTGCCAGCATGGGACTTGAACTTTGTGCTAGAAAAATTGACACTCCCTCCTTTCGAACCAGCAGCAACAGCAGAATTACAATACTTATCATGGAAAACTGCTTTCCTGCTGGCAATCACTTCAGCAAGAAGGGTATCTGAGCTACAGGCATTAATGGCAGTACAGCCCTTCCTGATCTTCCATCAAGATAGAGTGTCCATGAGAACAAATCCTACTTTTATGCCTAAGGTGGTCTCCAGAGTATCTTTGAATCAGGCTATCCACCTACCTACATTCTTCCCCAACCCACAAAACAGGGGAGAAAGACTGTTGCATACCTTGGATGTGCATAGACAATTACGCTACTACCTGGACAGGACCAAGGGCAATAGAAAAACTGACCAGCTACTGGTAGCATATGCAACAGGAATGGAAGGAAAAGCAATTTCAAAACAGACAATCTCTAAGTGGATAGGAAATTGCATTAGATTTTGTTACTCCTACCATGGGAAGAAAACTCCAGAAAACATCAGGCCTCACTCTACAAGGGTTACAGCCACTACCACAGCTTTTCTACGAGGAGTGGCTACCAAAGACATTTTAGAGGCTGCTACTTGGAGCTCCGTGCATACATTTGCCAAGCATTATAATTTACCTTTATACTCTAGATCCCGAGCAGGTTTTGCCACTGCTGTTTTGCAAGGGATCTTAACTACACCATAATTTCATTTCTCCTCCTCCCCCAGTTTGGCTATGGTATTCTACCCATTTGTAAGGACTGCAGATGCATCCTTGAAGGACATAGTACAGTTTTGTACCTACCATAAATGTAGATGTCCGATAGGAATGCATCTGCAGTCAGGATTACCCACCCTCCTAGGGTATTTGCCCATCTTGTAGCTAGCTGGGGGAATCTATTATGGTGTATTTGTTTGTATATATATGTACATACATGCTTATTTTTTGTTTGCTCTCTACTATTTGGAATCATTTGCATTTATCCAAATTTAGCCTTCCTAGAGGGCACCTGGCATCTGGGGCAAGAAACACTGAGGAAAATGGCGTCGGCTGATGCCTTTATACCCGAATAACTGCAGCTATGACGTCGGGTGAAGTGCGACACCAGCCGAGGCCAGACCCAGACTTTGGAATCCGGCCGACCGAAGGGCTGCCTGACGACAGGACAACCCATTTGTAAGGACTGCAGATGCATTCCTATCGGACATCTACATTTATGGTAGGTACAAAACTGTACTTTATTGCTCCTCTCCATGGAAACAGACAAGATTCTTGTGGAGCATTTCAGAGCTTTACCAACACAGAGTATGCTCATCTCAGGCTTTTGAGGATTAACGGTTGGCTTATGCTTTCTTTTGTTGGGCAGATAAGTTCCTGTTTTTGGGGGGGGTTCATTTTTCCTTTTTAAGGAAAGTTGGTTTAAAGCTAGCAGTGTTTTTTCCTTTTTTTTTTTTTTTTTTTTCTGTGAAGAATCTCCCAAATGTAGTTGGCTAAAGTAATGCAACCGTATAGCTAAGGTTACTGCAGCAGTGATAAAGATGATGAACATGCGCAGCTGTGAAAATTACCATAATGGTAAACGTTTGCATGATCACTTCCTTCATCCCCCTTGGTTTTTGTTATCTGTGATACAGACATCCCTCATGTTCTCTTTACTATGCAGAAAGAAACAAATTCCCTTGAGCAGGTGTTTTGGTACCATTGGACTTTGAAAATGTGTAATAGGCCTGATAGAAGAGAATCTGTTAAGTGCTATACATAAGGTAGAGGTCTTAGATATTTAAAAGGTAGATGCGAGTCTCTCTTTTTTTTTTTCTTTTTTTTCTCCTCCTTAGAACCAGCAATTTTAGATTCTCGGACTTCTGATACAAAAACTGGGGTGTGGGATGGAGTTGGGGAGACGGCTATTCTATAAGAACGTGTAGGCATGTACATAATTTCTAAGCACTATACAAAACCAAAACTCTGAAGGCGGCTCACAAGCCAGTTAAATGACTGTTAAATTCCTCTAGTACAGCTGACTTTGCATGGAGCTAGGCCTTTATGTCTGTGCCCCCTTGGACGAGGAGTTCCTCTTTGACCCGAAAGCAAAAGCCATGGTCAAAAAAAAAAAATTGGAAGATGAGGTCATGTCAAAAACATTGGTCCTTTGACCAATCTAAGTTTAGGCAGATCCGGCCATCCTCCAAGGGAAACGGGTGTCCGTGTTTCAGATGTTGCAATTGCCAAGTCTAAACCGAGAGCTTCTATTAGGAAAGTGGCTTCCTCTCACCTCCAGCCAAGACCTACAGGTTTATCAGCAGGACCGAGAGCTTCTATTAGGAAAGTGGCTTCCTCTCACCTCCAGCCAAGACCTACAGGTTTATCAGCAGGACCTTGTGAGATTGGCAGAGGGCCTTATTCCCTTCCCATGAAAAACAAAAAGATCCCTCCCAGAAGTCCTTCTCTGATCCTTACGAGTCAGATGAGGATTCTGTTTTTGAAGAGGACCCCTCTATGGCATCCTTTGAAGACTCTGATACTGAGGAGAATCTGTCTTCTGCTTCCCCTCCTGAGGATTTGTCTTTTGGGGAAACACTGCACACTTTGAGGGAACATTTTCAGTAGGAAGCTCGGGATTGCCCTCAGTCCAAGAAAAGGATAAGGGAATTTCTTTACCTCCCAGAACATAAACCTCTTGCCATCCCTCCTGGTTTTGGAGGTTGTTGACAATGTCTTTCAGGATTCTTTGAAGCCAGACTCCTTCCTTCCTGCCTCTAGAAAACTAGAAAATCTGACAGATTTTGTATTCTCATAAGCATCTCTTTAAGAATCCTGCAGTTGATCCAGAGGTCATGACCACCAGTCCCAAAAGAGCCAGAGCTAGCTCCTCCAGAAGTCTTTTGCCCACTGAAAGGAAGCAGGACCCTAGATTTGGCAAAGTTTACACTTCTGCCACCTTGTCTATGAGGGCATTAAACTGCTAGTTCCACATGATAAAATAGCAGGAGAATTTATTGGATCAAGTGAGGCAGAAGCTTATGAATTTAGAGAACAAGGGGCTCTTTAAGGAGTTACTGGACATTTGCAGTTCAGCTCCCAGGTAGCAAAACATTCTCTCCACTGTGGGTATGATGCTGTAGAAGCTGCCAGCAGAGATGCAGCTATAGGCTCTGTAGTTAGGAGACCGTCATGGCTGAGGGAACAGTCCCTCTCTAAGCATATCAAATCAAACCTCTTAAATCCCCCCTTGGACAAGGAATTCCTCTTGGGCCCCAAAGAAGAAGCTGACTATGCAGACTGTTAGATTTCCTGCAGGTGCAGCCCCCCTTTCTCAGTAGACACTACCCTTCCAAACATTGGTCCTTTCCCTCCCAATCTAAGACTAGGCAGAGAAAGCAACTTGGGGAAAGGTGCCAGAGGCAGCACCAAAGACCCAGGCAATGTCATTGAGACTGTACAGTGCAACAAGAGCAACGCACATCAAGTAAACTGTTGGTGTCATGCCTGAATGCGTTTTGGGATATTGTGCAGAGCTTACTCAAGTGACTTTTTTCTTCACACCCCTTCAGACTTTTTTAATGGTTTTTAACACAATAGTTGACTAACTAGAAGGTAGAACTGTAGGGCAAAATATGTAGTTTTTGGTGGGGAAATTCCAGACTCCTGGTTACTGGTGCTTTAGAGGTATAGCAGCGCACACATCAACATAAGTTGCGTATGGCTTGTGGCAAACCCACTTCACTCAAAGGCGATACAAACTAGTAAAAACACAAAGGCAAAGCAACAGGAACAATCACAGGGAACAAACAAAACCAAGGTTTATTAGCGCTTTCGGAAAGAGGATTATCTTTCCTTCTAAAACCAAGGTTTATTAGCGCTTTCGGAAAGAGGATGATCTTTCCTTCTTCAGACAAGCTGCCTTTGTTAAAACCAGATATATATAAACTTTTCAAATGGTTAATTGCTTAATTGGCATATTTGCCACTAACATTTAAAGCAACAGCAAAACTCTATTAAAACGCCCTCAACAGTAAATAAAATGTTCAATATGGTTCTTAATGCGGGTTTTAGTTAAATATGTTAATGGCACTCTGATGTTTTTAGTGCTGTTACATTTTATTTACTGTTGAGGGCGTTTTAATAGAGTTTTTTGCTGTTGCTTTAAATGTTAGTGGCAGTTATGCCAATTAAGCAAGTAACCATTTGAAAAGTTTATATATATCTGGTTTTAACGAAGGCAGTTTGTCTGAAGAAGGAAAGATAATACTCTTTCCAAAAGCGCTAATAAAACTTGGTTTTGTTTGTTCCCTGTGATTGTTCCGCTTTTGTGTTTTTATGGCTAGTGGCAGGTAGAGGGTATATGGATGAAAACTCATGGTCATGGCAATTTCCAGTGCTGTAACCAGCCTTGAAGTTGCAGTTGGCAGAAATACATATTTTTGTGGCCTTTTAGGCTGTGGGAGAGACATCTGTTTCATTATTGAAGCCTTGCCCAAGTGTCTCACTCTCTGGAAGTGTGTAGTCTTCTGTCCCTTCACTTACGAGTGGCCAGTGTGCAGAACAAGGTGGATAAAAGCAACCAAATTCAGAGGCTATGGTTACCTTTGCTACAGGAGCTGCAAGTGGTCAAGGTATTTTCATACCTGGACAACTGGCTCCTTGCTGATCCATTGAGGAATTTGCTAATTTCTGAGAGGGAGTCTGTTCTGAAACCAGCCCTGCAGGTATTTCAGGGCTCCCTTTCTCCGAGTTAATTACCATCTACGCTGACTCGTGGTGGTGGTATGCTACCAAAAACAGCAAGGAGGGACCCACTACTGCTGTGTTAATGGGCAGTAAGGCTTTTTGATAGTCGCCCATATTGGTTTTCCTGGGATAGCATAAATTCTCTCTCAGCTGGGAAAAACCTTGCTGTAATCTGTTTGCATCCCTGGCCCCAGTATCGGGTGCAAAAACTTCATTTCCCTCATCCCTGCTGAAGGAATATGTTCCAGAGATGCACCAATATATAAATGGGGATTGGGATTCCTTTGTGGGCTCCACATTTCCCATATCTGTAAATTCATTTTATGGTGTGAAGTTGATTTGATAGTCCAGTGTTTTCCTTTTAGCCCCATTTTGGCCTTGGCAGTTACGGTTGCCCCTGATATGCCCCCCACCCCAGGTTGTTGAAACACAAGAGAATAATGATAACTCTCTACAGCAGACTTAAGTAATCAGCAGGATTAAAGACTGCAAGAATTTGATAGCGTGCATCTAAATTTTTCAGACTACTGTCCCTTTTCCCACAATTGTATGAAATACTTTTTTTGGATTTCTTTTGATGTGTGCTGAAGACTGTTGCCCCCTAAGAAGGTTCAGGCAAGTCAGTATTTTGATTAGCTCTGTGTGGGGAAAATTGTGTCTGATTTACTCGCCTACGTTAGGTAATCCAGAGGAGCAAATAAATCTATGACCTGCTGGAGAGAGTGGTATGAATCCCAGAGATTTTCCCCATCCATGTGAAGCACAGTTCCTCCCTAACCCAATTCAAGT
This sequence comes from Protopterus annectens, assembly GCF_019279795.1. NCBI lineage: Eukaryota > Metazoa > Chordata > Ceratodontiformes > Protopteridae > Protopterus > Protopterus annectens. Next base: position 1,670,787,926 of record NC_056725.1, read on the forward strand.
GCAACTTGGACAATTGGATGGGGAACAGAAATTCATCCTTGCTTTGGTACCCATGTCGCTAATGGACACACACAGTCTGTAAATAGTTGGTCTCCCAGGCCCTAGCTTGTAAAATAGTTGGTCTCCCAGGCCCTAGCTTGTAAAATAGTTGGTCTCCCAGGCCCTAGCTTGTAAAATAGTTGGTCTCCCAGGCCCTAGCTTGTAAAATAGTTGGTCTCCCAGGCCCTAGCTTGTAAAATAGTTGGTCTCCCAGGCCCTAGCTTGTAAAATAGTTGGTCTCCCAGGCCCTAGCTTGTAAAATAGTTGGTCTCCCAGGCCCTAGCTTGTAAAATAGTTGGTCTCCCAGGCCCTAGCTTGTAAAATAGTTGGTCTCCCAGGCCCTAGCTTGTAAAATAGTTGGTCTCCCAGGCCCTAGCTTGTAAAATAGTTGGTCTCCCAGGCCCTAGCTTGTAAAATAGTTGGTCTCCCAGGCCCTAGCTTGTAAAATAGTTGGTCTCCCAGGCCCTAGCTTGTAAAATAGTTGGTCTCCCAGGCCCTAGCTTGTAAAATAGTTGGTCTCCCAGGCCTAGCTTGTAAAATAGTTGGTCTCCCAGGCCCTAGCTTGTAAAATAGTTGGTCTCCCAGGCCCTAGCTTGTAAAATAGTTGGTCTCCCAGGCCCTAGCTTGTAAAATAGTTGGTCTCCCAGGCCCTAGCTTGTAAAATAGTTGGTCTCCCAGGCCCTAGCTTGTAAAATAGTTGGTCTCCCAGGCCCTAGCTTGTAAAATAGTTGGTCTCCCAGGCCCTAGCTTGTAAAATAGTTGGTCTCCCAGGCCCTAGCTTGTAAAATAGTTGGTCTCCCAGGCCCTAGCTTGTAAAATAGTTGGTCTCCCAGGCCCTAGCTTGTAAAATAGTTGGTCTCCCAGGCCCTAGCTTGTAAAATAGTTGGTCTCCCAGGCCCTAGCTTATACTTATCAAGGATATTAGAACTGGTCAGAGATTTGGGATACATGGCTAGGCTTAAAAAGGCCCTTGTGATCGTTGGGTTAGTAGGTATTTACTAGTGTGTCTGTGAAAATTCACTTTCCTGGTCACAGCCCTGTCATCTGTTTAGATTAGTACACAAGCAATACTAGGCAAGCTGTCACAGGGATTGTAAAAGGCCTAGCTCTGCCTTTGTTGATGCAGTTTTTACTGTCTTTTATATGTGTAATTTTGATACTGCCCACCTCCCAAATTGAGTAGGGTCATACACGATAACCCTAATGTAAATGTGTATACTCTTCCTATCATCCAAGACTAACCTTGGAAGGCAGACATTTGTTATATCTAAAGGTCTTCGACATTTTTCAAAAGTCATTGAAGCTTTTCTAGTGGAATCGTATGCTGGGATTTGTACACACTGCAGGGGATGTTGTATTCTGTGATTGGCTTCCTAATAAGGGAAGAGTACAGTGGTAGGATAACTTATCTGGATCTTGGAAGATACTAGTGTAGGTAGAATTTCTGAACTATGGTGGGAACATAATTATTGCATAGAGAGTTGTCCACTTGCGTACCCAGGTCTGTTATGATCGCATCTGTTTTGAAGAGGAGACCACTTCTAACATGACCTGGGAAAGTCTCTCTTGCCAAACCCCAGTACGTTGCCCCTTTTTTTGCTTTCACTTGAGACAATTTTTTGAATATACCAGGTATGTGCATATTCAAGCCCTTTTTGGATCATTGAGGAGCTGTGCTTCATGTGATGTGGAAGTTTATTCCAGAGGAGTGGCAATCTCTGGGAGACATGTCCTCCTCTCCAACATGTTCTGTTTGTCAAGGCTAGGTTGAGATCCCTGGAGCGAGTGACCCTTGTCCCAGTTGATTTATGGGCATGCAGCTATTCCATTAGGGCAGGGTCAGAGATGGCTTTTGTAGGCCAAGCAGAAGTCGCCTCTCAGCAGCCAGTAATATACAGGGGCATGGCCTTCAGTCTTTTCATGTAGGTCATGTTTTGGAGGGCCTCAATTTTCTTGGTTGGAAACCTCTGTGGCCTCTCCAGTTGTTGCAGGCATCTGGTAAGGCACATGCAAAAAGGAGCATTGTACTCTGGTCTGAGGGTCGAGTATAGAGGAGTTGTAACCTCCTTAGTCTCCAATGCCCTTATTTATGAGATGTGCAATGTAGAAGGCTTTCCCTATCACTGTGGAGACATGGGGATCAAAGTTTAAATTGCTGTCAGCCTTTGTTCCCAAGTCTTTCACCACTGTGAGATTGAGGGGTGCTATCTATAATGGAATTTGCAGGAGCCACTTCTTTGCTAAAGGGGGGTAATGATGCACTTTTGTGTTTGGTGTCGAGTCATGGTCTAAAACTAAATCCATTGGTCTGCGTTAGCCCCTTTTGTGATATGTTGCCATCATTGGAGGACTCCCATGATTGCACCTAGTTTGCAGTCATCTGCAAACTTGTTAAACCACAGTCCATTTAAAGTTCATGAAATTAGTATTTTCAATCTTTGAGGTTAGCCAAAAGTACTCTTTGCAGCACCTGCAATGTACTCAGTAATGACTCCTCCTGCAGTTCCTATGGAGTTACATGTATTCATTTCCACCTGCAAATCTTGGTATTTTATGACTTTGTGTGTCTCTGTACATAAAACACTGTAGTTGTTGGGTGTAGCAATTTCAATAGTCCATGCTACTTTTGTCTTTTCATGGACTAATGTATCTGATTTTCTCGCATCAGTTTTTTGAACTGTTGGTAGTGGGTGATTCCCATGTGATATAAACTTCATTTGCTTTGTGGCTCATGTTTCTAATGTTTTTGAGCCACTTGTTCATAGGTAGATACTAGGCTATCTGCCCTAGGGCATTTATAAGCCTAGCCAGAGTGTATTTGGCTTCCGCCTCTCTATTAGATTAGCCTACTGTGCCTCTGTAAAGTAGGTCACAGAAGGTACCCTTTTAAGATTAGTTTACTGTGCCTCTGTCTAGCAGGGACACAGAAGAGATCCCAGGGGTGAATTATTTCCCAGCCACGCGTCCAGATTTCGCTTGAAGAGGGTCAGCGAGGGGCTATGTCTAACATGAATTGGGATTCTATTCCAGAGTGAGGGGAGCCTCTGGGAAATCTGTCCCTCCAGCATGTCCTATTTATTTTTGTGATGAGGTTTAGGTCCCTGGAGCGTGTAGCGCTCTTTAGGTGGAGCATGTCCATTAATTTTGGGTTTGACATGGCTTTGTACGTCAAGCATAGATCGCCTCTGAGTAGGCGGTAAGCAACTGAGTAGAGCTGGAGTTTCTTTAGTCGAGCTGCATAGGACATCTGTTTGTAGCCCATGATCCTCTTGGTGAGGTACTTTTGGGGTCTCTCCAGTTGCTGTAGGTGTCAGGTAAGGTACATCCCAAAAGGGGCATTGTATTCAATTATGGGCCTGATGAGTAGAGGGGCACAATGACCTCTCTTGATCTAGATGTGAACCCTTTCGTGATGAGGTGGGCTATGTAGAAGGTCTTTCTAACCACTTTGGCAATGTGATTATCAAAGGAGAGATTACTATCTACATTGTTCTCCAAATCTCTAATTACTACTTCCGTACTTAATGGATTACCACCTATGTGGTAATTTGTGGGCACCTTGTTTTTCCCAAAGGGGGTGACTGTATTATGCACTTTTTAGCATTTAGCTTGAGGCCGTGGCTCTGGCACCAAGCATCCTTCTCTGTGAGACCCTTTTGGAGGATGTCAGCTGGAGATTTGATTATGGCCCCCAGTTTGCAGTCATCTGCGAACTTTGTCAGCCATAATCCCCCCGTGTTAGCCTGAACCTCAGAGAAGTATATACCGAACAATGTATAAAAGAAACTTCAAAGGACCACCAAAAAACGTATAGCTCAAACACAATTTATTGAGTTACACCACTATCTATCTATATATATCTATCTATATAGATATATATATATCTATCTATATATATATATATATATATATATATATATATATATGTATCTATATATATATATATATATATGTATCTATATATATATATATATATATGTATCTATATATCTATATCTATCTCTATCTATATCTATATATATCTATATATCTATATATCTATATATCTATATATATATATATATATATATATATATATAGATATATATAGATAGATAGTGGTGTACGAGAAAGCGCTTATCCTGTTTTAACCTTTTTCGAATAAATTGTGTTTGAGCTATACGTTTTTTGGTGGTCCTTCGAAGTTTCTTTTATACATTGCTGCATCTATTCTTTACCAAGAAGGACCTTTGGGCAAACTTTTTATTCTACTTTTGTCATATATACCGAACAAGAGAGGTCCCAGAACTGAGCCCTGTGGGATGCCACTTGTAACTGGTTTGGATTCGGACATGGCACCTGCGATTCTGACCATGTGGGTTCCATCTCTGAGCCAGTTTGCAACCTATCTTGTGATTATAGGGGTTGATATTTAAGCTGGTAAGCTTATTTATGATGCCCGAGTGGGGTATTATGTCGAAGGCTTTTGCGAGGTCCAGGTAGGCTGTGTGGACTACCTTGCCCTCATCTATGGCTTTGGTAACTGTTTCAAAGAAATCAACTAGGTTTAAGAGGCAAGATCTGCCCTTAACAAAGCCAAATTGGGTAGGGTCCAGTGTCTGGAGGCTCCCAATGTCTTTGTTTATGAGTTCCATGATAATACGCTCCATAGCTTTACAGACCAGACTAATCAGGCTTATGGGGCAATAGTTTCTGGGGCCTGTTGTGGCACCACCTTTGTGGAGTGGGACCACTGTAGCTGTACACCATTCTTTGGGTACATATCCTGTAGTAAGGCTTAAGTTTGAACAGTGACCTAATGTGAGGGTTCAGTTCTTGGAGCTCGTGTAAGACACAGCCTGGGACACAGTCTGGTCCCATAGATGCTGTGTTTTTTGCTTTGGAGAGGGCAGCTTTCTCCTGTGCATCTGTGATGTCAGGGAGGTTACATTCAGTTGGGATAGGCATTTGCTCCTTTGGGGGGGAAGGGGGGGAGAAGTTTGCGCTGAATCTGTCTGCCAGGATGTTTGCCATGTCTGTAGGTTTGGTATATTTTGTACCATTATGCAACAATTCTGATCCTATCTGGGAGTTTCCGCCAATGTTCCTGTCATAACTAAAGAAGGCCTTGTGATTTATCTTTAGTGTCTAGGGCAATTTTTCTTTCAAAACTGGCCTTTGATGATTTTATGAGGGATCGAAGTTTCTTGCTAATACTGATCAGAGATGCCTTCCCTTTTTGGGATTTTGCTCTGTCATGTAGTAGCTTCCTCCTTCTGTTGTATAGCTTATTTATGGCCGGGGTCCACCAGACCGGTCTCCTGTTTTTGGGGGAGTGAGTCTTGGTTTTATTTGGGATAGCACAATCCATGCATTCCTGCAGGTGCTCATAGAATGCTTTTTGTAAAAGGATTCTGCGGATTGGGCTGTATTATCCTCTGGCCCAGGGGCTTTGAAGGATTCCACCTCAGTCTTGAGAAGTGCAAAGTTGGCTTTTGAGAAATTCTTTACAGTGATTTCCTTGGCTGGGGGTGGGGACAGGATATGGATGTCCAGGGAAATTTGTTTATGGTCTGATCTTACCAATGAGGGGTTTACCTCTGGTTTGGAACATAGTCCCCATGTTGGTGATGACCAGGTCCAATATGTTCCGTCTTGTGGGAGTGGTGACCAGTTGTTCCATTGCGTTAGAGTTTATAAATTCAAGGAACCGTTGGGCGAGGGGATTTGGGCTTGAGTAGTTTTCCCAGTCAATGTTTGGGTAGTTGAAGTCACCCAATAACATAGTGTTTGGAGAGACCTTCATATTCTCCAGTGTTCTCAGGAATGCCAAGTGGGGTTCCTGTAATAGGGTGGGTGTTCTGTAGCAGGCTACAAACTGAAAGGCAGTTTTGCCCGCTGTTAGTTGCACATGGATGGTTTCCAATGCTTCGTGTAGTGCCACTAACCTGGAGGTGTAGGTATCTTTGAATATAGATACTCCCCCTCCTTTTGTGTTTCGGTCTGAGTTTTGGGGCCGAAACGCATGGTATGAGTTATAACCTTGTAGTGCTCTCAGGAGCCTTGAACCAGGTTTCTGTTACTGCACAGACATCGATTTTCTCCGTACTGAGGAGAGCCTAGAGTGCGTGCATCTTGAGGTTTAGACTTCTGGCATTGAGTAGCATTACCTTTAGTTTTTTTATCCTTGGGTTGTCTATGGAGGTGGGTTTGTCCTTTGAACTTTGTCTAAAAAAGGCACTATGGGGGTGGCAAGAGCCTTGGCCAGTATACGAAAGCCTAAGGGTGACTGGTGCAAGCCGTCCCTAGCGAAGCAACGTGGCTTGTCGAGCATGTCAACCCAGGCTGACAGACACTGGATCCCCTTTGAATGGCACCAATACTTTAGCCAATTGTTGAAACTGATCATTTTGTCTTTATACTGTGGCATCATTCTTGGTGAGGGCAAGATGCTACTCAAGGTCAGGGTCCTACCAGCCTGGGCTACATGGTCAGAGAGCTCCTCTGTCTCTTTTTATGTAGTCTAGGGAGGTACGTCTCGGGTCATTCCCACCAGCATGGACAATGACGGAGTCATACTTGTACTTGCTTTGGAGTGACCTGAGTGCTTGCGTTATGTGGTGGATCCTGGCACCCGACAGGCAGCTTACAGTGACCTTCTCCTTGTTCAGTCTGGTGAGCGGGACGTCAGTGTGCCGGACAATAGAGTCCCCTATAACAAGTGTATTTGGTGTGTTGTTTGGCCTCAAGGGCTGTGACTGTGAGGCACACTGATTTTATGAGATGTGATTTGCGGGTATTGTTGAGGGGTGGCTGTTGCTTGGATATCTGCTTAGGAGGTCTTTGCTGTTTAGGCAGATTTTTATTTAGAGCCTCCGAGTATGTTTTTGTGTGTTTGTGTTGGGTATGCAGATGCAATAGGTCTGTGTGAGACTGGATTTGTGGTGTGCGTGGTTACCTTTACCTTTTCCTCCTGACTGTGCCAGTCTTGGGTTGAGAGAGCTCTGCCTCCAGTTTGGCTGGGTAACTGCATCTCTCACATGTATTAGAGTTTGTTGGAAGGAGGAGAGGGTTGTCTGTGTACATAAGGCAATTGTAACATTGCCTCAAAATTCCCAGATTCACCAGCTGGACTGGAGAGTAACCTTGAAACTGACCCTTGGACATACCAGATTAGTATAGGGAACTTTTTTTTTTTACTGGTCAGATTAGGGAAGGGAACTGATTTTTCACTTTATCAGGAAGGACCAATCAGGAGCCTAATACTTATGTGAAGTAAAGGAGGGTGTAGTGCTTTAGTTAGTCTTTATTCTCTTTCTAAAGCCCTGCACTTGCTCAGCTCTTATAAGTAGAGTGATTACTTTGAGAGTTTGAACAGTTCTAAGGGAAAAAGTGAAGAACAGACTTTGTGGAGCCTGGAATAGTTTAAACCTGTTTAGGCGGCATTGTCAGACGCTGCTCAGTGTGCAAAACCGCGCAAAAAGAGTTGTAGGGTTTTAAGAGAGAGATATCAAGGAGTTTAGAATTGACCCAAAATGGTCAATAAAACTACAGCTTCTAGGTAGTAACCACTTCTCCAGGGACAGGCAGGCTGTTCAGTGTTAACCACTCCCACTGGTGAACACAGAGACTTCCCTTTAGCCCAAGCAAGCATATTGGTGCCATACCATAAGCATATTGTATACCATAATGTATGCACAATCCCCAGTGCAACAGTCTTGCCGCATTTTTATGCCTTTCATTTTACAATCCAGCCATTTAGTGCATCACAACCAGCTACAAGGTGTGCGACTGTTTTATAAAACCTACAGTTGTCCGTTTCTCCCACATGTTCAGTGGACTTGTATACCATGTACACAGTTTACAATCTTGGACCGCCACTATTAACCTTTCATCTTTTGATGTAAATTCACCTCTCCTTAACAATTCCTGCATTCTATCCTGATCAACATAAGGTTGTTCCAAGAGTTTCCTGTACTTGCAGCTATATTTATGCATGTTTCCACATTTCTTGCCTTCTCATCTGATCCTTCACCTTATATTCTTTTTTTTTTTTTTTTTTTTTTTCGTTTTGGCCACATTCAATTGCTGCCTGATTTTTATCTACTTCTGGCTTTAGTTCTGTTCCTGCTTGGCACCAATATGCTTCTGCTAAGTTAAGTAGTAAAGTAGTCTTAGACTTTTTCTCCTCCACATTTAAGAACTTTCACTACATTTGGGTCTTGTGAAGTCAGCAGATGTGTGTGCAGTCCCATGATTACAGATCTATACATGTAATCAATTTCGAGGAGGCCCATACCTCCTTCAGAACATGGGATATATAATCTTGGTATGCACGGATTTTATAAAAATCATTTGATCTGCGGTGGTGCAGTGGTAGCGTTGTTGCCTCACAGCAAGAGGTTCTCCCGTTCGATTCTTGGCTGGAGTGCGGGGAGTGCCTTCTGTGTGGAGTCTGCATGTCCTCCCTGCGGTAGTGGCATTCCGAAAGACATGTGTGAATGGGCATGCCTTCGTTGAAGGCTGGGCATCGAGCTGGCAACTCGGCACCGTAAAAATTTACTGCCAGTCATTAGCGGACCAGAGTTCCGCTGTGGAGACCCCTAACCGGGAAAAGCCAAAAGACAATTTGAGCATGAAGCATCCTTGTTTTCCTGGCTAATCCCCAGCTGGGAGAGTTTCTCAATGATACCTGAGTGGGGGATACAATCCCCAAGTCAAGATGGGCAGTATGCACAGCTTTGCCCTCATCCAATGCTTTGGTGACATTCTTGAAGTCCATTAGATTTAGTAAGCAAGATTTGCCCTTAACTCATTCACTCCAGTGGAGCTCAGGAAGTTTGCACTGTAACTTCCAATGGGCAGAGCCTAAGCCCTTTGACGGAATCGGATTATGTCCTCACATTTCAAACAAGTGTTCATATATCTGGAACCACATGGGTTATGCAAGAAGTGCAATCTTTATTGGTTACTAACTTGAGCAAGAAAGGAACAACAAAATGTGTGTGAGCTGCTCTCAATGTCTGTATGTATTGCCGGGTGAGGTTTTTAGGATTGGGGATGTTGAATATAAGATAACAAGCTTTATTCATGCTATACTAAAGTGGTGGTGGCTGTTGTCTTTCAGCTTTTCCCGGTTAGGGGTCGCCACAGCAGAACTCCGGTCCGCTAATGATTGGCAGTAGATTTTGAAGAACGCCGAGGTGCCAGCTCGACGTTCAACCTTCAACAAAGGCACGCCCATTTATGCATGTCTTTCGAACAACCACCCAACCGTGGGGAGGACATGCAGACTCCACACAGAAGGCACTCCCTGCACTTCAGCCGAGAATCGAACAGGAGAACCTCTTGCTGTGAGGCAGCAACGCTACCGCTGCACCACAGTGGCTGTATATACGGCAAAATGTAAATTCTGTCCAGCTTTTTATATTGGAAAGACATCCAGGAGATTTTTAGAACAGGATTTATGAACATTTTAACAGATATTAAAAACAAAGACTAGTAATGCTCTATATAGACATTTAGTACATTTGAAGATCATCATGTTTTTTTCATAATTAAACAGGTACAGAACGACTTGCAAGGAAAAGTAGTTAATGAACATCTTGATTTAGCTGAATTAAAGTGGCAATTAAAATTAAATGCCACAAATAGCCCTGGATTAAACAATGCATGATCTATTAATTCTGTATTAATGTTAAAATATTATAATGGGTTTTAGTTTTAGTATTGTTTACATCGGATGATTTAAAACATTTTAAGTGGTTGATTGAAATGAATCAGATGATTATTTAGATGTATTTTAAGTGGAGTAGTTTAAAAATTTGTTCTGATGAAGTTACAACGGGAACAAAAGCGTTTAACAGTAGTGATTGTTTTAGTAGCTGCTGGCTTGGAGAAGTTTGTCCGTATATTTGTTTTAAGTAAAGTATAAATGGCAAACCTGTCAGCACAAACTATTTTTATAATGGTAGTAATCTTTAGGTTCTAGGTCATAAACTGAATTTTAAGATGCAAGGTAACCATTGCGTTTGTAATATTTTGTAAAGAACTTACAATATCTCCGCAACCACTCAAGTTGCACACGTACTGTCAGCGGCATTTTATTCATCTGGCTGAGAGGTTTCTTAAGAGGCTAAGGAGTTCTATCTGTTACTTGATTATATAGATATAATTTTCACATTTTTCTAAATATAAGTATCATAAACAGTTAATATCTCTTTATCTGCACTAGACAGGTGTTCAAAATATTAATGTTGTTGAGTTTGCCATTATGTAAGCTTTAAGGTGAAATCTCTTAAAACTTTGTACATAGCATGGTTTTGGAGTAGAGGCGACAGTAAGAGTTAAATGCAGATGCGCCTGGAGGTGTCACTCTGATGTAATGAGTTGGTGCAAACTGGGACGGGTCAAGAGATTGGAGGTCGCCTATGTCCTTATTTATAAGGTCCATGATTATTTCCATGGCTTTGCAGGTTAGGTTTATGGGTCTGTAGTTCCCGTAGTCAGTTGTTGGATCCCCTTTGTGTAAAGGGTACTTTTGCTGTTCTCCACTCTGCTGGAACAAAGCCAGTGCTCAGGCTGTGGTTGAAGAGTGTCGAGTGGTTCTGCAAGGTCTTGTTTTAAATTGTTTAGTAAGCAGCCTGTGATATTATCCGGTCCCATGGAGGCTGTGTTTTTGACTTTTTTGGAGAGGGTGGCTATTACCTGCTCTTCGGATATGCTAGATTGTGTACTTGTGACCGTGATGCTTGGGATGTGTCTGGTGGGGACAGGGGTGTGAAATTTGCACCAAATCTGTCCAGCAGGTTGGTAATCATCTCCAGGTTCAGTATGAGTAGTACCGTCCACAGTTAGTTCTGCACATAGCTGGGAATTCCGTTTAAGATGTCTGAAATCTTAATGTAGCTAGAGATGCTAATTTTGGCTTCATAATTGACTTTGAGGACTTTACAAGATATCTGATTTGCTTGTTCAAGCTGTGGAGAGTATTGTTCCTCTGAGTAGGTTCCCTCTTGTTCTTAGATAAGTTTCTTTCTTTTGTTATATGATCTATTTATACTTGCGGTCCACCGAGGTGGCCTGTTTCTTTGTGAGGACTTGTTTTGATCCCGACAGGTATAGGGGAGACTGTACAGTTGTTTTAAATATTTATAAAGGGCGCTTGTGCACTCCTCTGCGTAGGAGTCATTGTTGGCTGTGTTAGCAGTGGGTTTGAAACTTTTTTGATACTCTCGTTTTAGAAGGTTAAAGTTTGCTATGGAGAAGTTTTTCAGTTTGCTCTGTGGAGGTGTTCAGTCTGGTCCTTACTTCAAATGAGACAGTTTTATGGTCTGACTTCACCAGGGAGGGCAACACACAGTGGGTAGTGCAGTGACCCCCCCCCCCCCATGTTGGTGAGTACTGGGTCCAGGACATTTGAGACCCTTGTAGGGGTGTAAGTACTTGTTCTAGAGCATTTGAATTAACAAAGTCCAGGAATCTCAGGGCAGTTCCATTTCTGTTGTCCAAAGTGTTTGGCTGTATAGGGAGTGAGTCGAGCAAGTTCAGGTAGTATGTGTGTTTCTCTTTGTTCATGGGGGGACCTGTAGCTAGCATTGATGTGGTAGGGGGACCTGTAGCTAGCATTGATGTGGTAGGGTGTTTTACCTATATTTAATTGTACCTGGAGTAGTTCTAGAGAACCCAGTCTCAAGGTGTGTTTGGATTTAATGAAGATGGATACATCTCCACATTTGGTTTTTACACACGTTCAGACCCTTTGTTTGGCCGGGGTGCTGTCCGTGGCCTTGAACCAAGTCTTAGTGACTGCACAAACATAAACGTCTTCCAAGGTGAGGAGTGCTACAGTGCAGATGTTCATCGTGCATACAGCTGCAGTCATAACAGATGGGTTATCCTGCCGTCAGGCGGGTCCTCGGTCGGCCAAATTCCAAAGTCTAGGTCCGGCGTCGGATGTCGTCGCTTCTTCCCTGACGTCAGTGCGGCAGGGGTATAAAAGAACCAGCCGACGCCATTTTCTTCAGTCTTTCTTGCCACGCGGTGCCCGAAGCAGAAGCAGTTCGCAAGTGCCGGTCGGCCAGCTCCTGAGATTAAGAGTATTTTTCAATCTAAAGTCTTCTTGAAAGCCAAGTACCCCGTTGGGGAAACTTTTCTTACCTCAGACCGATGTCAGACAAAGTTAATCTAGTTCATGTGGGAAGCAAATAAATACCGCATAAGGATTTCCATTCCCTCTGCATTCCTTGCTTAGGCCCAGACCACCACGTCTCGGCCTGTCGTTTTTGTGCTACATTCAACAGACGCACTATTAAGCGTCGGGCGGAGTTCGCCCAACACTATTTTGGCAAAAAGTTTAATTACATTATGTCGTCGGATACTCCGACTCCAGTTTTGAGTAAAAGACGCAAAGATAAGGACAGACATACGAGGTCAGTGACTTCTGCCAACACCACGCTAAAGCCGGCTACAGCTGCTCTGGTTCTCGGCGAGGCGCCTACGCAGCCCCTGACTACCGATGACACCTTCCTTAGCGGTGTCTTCTGTGCCCGAGGTCGCAGGCTCCTCGGCCCACACCCAGATTACAGATACCGACGCCACTCTTGGCGGGGAAACTCCTAGTTTAGACAGGCCTGCCACCTCTCAAGGTGTCTTCAGGCCGCCGCCTTCTTTTTCCATTAAGGCTTTCACTAAATCTAAAGCAGCCATGCATACTAAAAGACAAGCTCCACAGGGCCCCCCTCAAAGCACCATGCCTAAAAAACAGATGCTCAAAATGGCTGAGGATTTGATTACTCTTATCAGGGGTTCTCAACCCCCCTCGGACAAAAGGCCCAGAGTGGAGGAAGAATACCCTTCCTCGGACCAGGCCTCCATTACTTCAGAACATTCTGAAAACCAGGAACTTTCATACTCCCCTTTTGAAGATTCTGATGCAGAGGAGTCCATTCCCTCTGCCCCCCCCCCCCCCCAGGACTATTCTTTTGGGGAAACCTTGCATACATTGAGGGAACACTTCCACTGGGAAGGCCAAGATTACTCAGACTCCAAGAAAAGGCTCAGGGATTTCCTCTTGCTCCCTCAGCACAGGCCTCTGGCTATACCTCCTGTCTTAGACATACTAGATGATGTGTATTCAGAGGCCAGCCTTAACCCAGATTCTTTACCGCCGGCTCCAGTCAAGCCTGACCGGTATTACTGGGTTCCTGATTCACACCAATTCCTATACAAAAGCCATGCGGCTGACCCAGAAACTATTTCACAGGGTCCCAAGGGAATTGAGGCCTCCACTGCCAAAAATCCATTACCTTCAGAGAGAGATTCCAGAGCTTTAGAAAGGTGGGGGAAAAAGGTATACACCTCGGCCACTTTAACCATGAGGGCATTAAACTGTCAGTTCCATATGTTAAAGTATCAACAGTTTTTTTGTTATCTCAGTTGAAAAGCAAAACGTTACAACCTGAACAACCAGACTTGAAGGAGTTGCAGGATTTGTTGCATAGTGCAGAACAAGTGGGTAAACATACCTTGCAATGTGGTTTTGATGCTTTAGAGGCCTCATGTAGAGCTGCTGTTACAGGATCAGTCATACGTAGACATGCTAGGCTCAGAGAGCAAACCTTACCAGATGCACCTCTTCAAAAAGATGTATTGTTTGGTGTTAAAGCTGAGGAGGTATTAAAGAAAATGGAGGAAAAGGCAAAATCAATGCAAACAGGAAAAGGCAAAATCAATGCAAACAGTGAAAGATTTCCTACAGGTACAACCTCCACGTTTCAGTAGAAATTGGCCTTCAAAAAATTGGTCCTTTCCAGCCACGGACAGACCTCAAAGAGGTAGATACAGGTGCCCGAGGGCTAGAGGGCAATCTCAAGGATCATTTAGAGGCAGACAATGGCAAGTACCTATACCAAGAGGTGGTGAGGATAGTTCACAGCCATTCAGAAAGCAGAACCATTGACTTTCCCCTTTGCATGCCAAGCAAAGCTCTAATGGCAGCACCTTTAGGCGGAAAACTGGCATTCTCGAAAAATTGGCATATTGTCACAAAAGACAAATGGATCCTGCACATTATAGACAAGAGGCTACAGATTCCACTTTCACACCCTTCCAAAAATGAGAGGCATGCCAAACCTGTCGCACACAATCAAAGGGCAGAGGCACAAAAACAAATTTCAGATCTCATGGACATGAAAGCTATTCAAGAGGTACCTGCACAAGAACAGGGTCAAGGTTTTTATTCCAGACTATTCCTGGTACCAAGGAAGGGCAAAGATTGGAGACCTATTTTGGACCTATCCATCCTAAACACATATTTACTCGTACCAAAATTCAAGATGCTCACATTACAGCAGCGTCTTCCCATGCTGGGCAAGGAGTCTTGGCTGGTAACATTGGACCTCAAGGAGGCATACCTGCATGTCCCTGTCAGACAAGATTGCAGAAGATACCTCCGATTTCTTGCAGGTTCAACCTATTATCAATTCTCTGCATTGCCATTTGGCTTATCTACTGCGCCCAGAGTGTTCCCGAAATGCCTGGCATCAGTAATTGCCTTCTGCAGACTTCAAGGGATACAAATATACCCATATTTGGATGACTGCCTGATCCAAGCGGACAGCAAACGCATACTTCTGAAACACCTGGCGTTTGTAATAAAGTTGTTGAACTCTCTGGGATACACAGTCAACAAAAAGAAATCAAGACTAATACCCTCTCAAACTATAATTTTCCTGGATGCCAGCTTGAATACAATTACCCAGATGGCCTACCTCACGCCAGAGAAACAAGGGCAACTAACTCAATACTTCAGAAAACTGGCAACCTTCACCAGGCTGACTGCAAGGAAAATCCTGCAGGCTCTGGGATTCATGGCATCTTTCATCCTGCTAATCCCATGTGCAAAGCTGCATATGAGGAAACTTCAATGGTACCTAAAAAAACTTATGGTCTCAACACAGCCACAGTTTGGAAACAATTATACCACTGATTCCATGCTTCCAAAAGGAATTTCTGTGGTGGGCTCAAGCATGCCAAAGAAACATAGGTCTCCCATTCTGCTTGCCTCAAGCAAATCGAATCATCACAACAGACGCCTCGGACTACGCCTGGGGGGCGCACATGACAGATCGGTGCATTCAGGGCAAATGGTCCCAAAAAGAAAAGCACCTACACATCAATCAAAAGGAAATGCTAGCAGTAATAAATGCTATTATGACTTTCAAAAGACCTACTGCATCCAGGCCAGCTATTGATAAGGACAGACAACACCACAGTGATGTGGTACATAAACAAACAGGGAGGAACCCATTCATATCCCCTGTGCAGGCTAGCCATGTCTCTTTGGAACATGGCTCTGGAATTACAAATCCAACTTCAAGCACTCCTGCCAGACAAGGAAAACACATTGGCAGACAACCTAAGCAGAAATATGACAGATCCACACGAATGGAAGTTGCATCCTCAAGTTTTTACAAAGATAATTCAAGCATGGGGAAGGCCAGACATAGATCTCTTTGCTACCCACAGAAATTACCAATTGACAAAATTCTGCTCAAGGACCTTTTATCCACAGGCCTGGAAAGTGGACGCACTCTTTCAGTTGGACAACAATGACAGTTTATGCCTTTCCACCTCTTCCTCTGCTGCCCAAAGTTCTATTAAAAGCCAGAGCAGACAGACCAAAGATGATTCTCATTGCTCCAGACTGGCCAAGACAACACTGGTACCCACTCCTGAGGAGCCTAACGCATTCCCCACCATGGATCCTGCCTCTAATGCCTCTTCTATTGACTCAGCACAACTTCAAAACTCTTCACAGTCAGCTGAAAACACTCAATCTAGCCGCATGGAGGATTCCTTAAATTCACAACAGACCCTACTCTCCAAGGAGGTGCAGGATGTCATTTTGGAGGCCAGAAGGCCTTCTACTAGAAAAGCCTACTCCGCAAAATGGAAACGGTTTTGTGCCTGGAATCAGAAAAAGGGTCAGAATCCTGGAATACTGAATTTACCTCCCAATATTACAGTACCTAGCTGAGATGCTAAGCAGTGGACTTTCATTCTCATCCATCAAAATCCATGCCTCAGCCATTTCTGCTCAATACAACACTGATCCTCCTTTATTCTCTCACCCTCTCTTAAGACAGTTCCTCAGAGGGGCTAAGAATATAAACCCCCCAGGGAAGCAAGCAGTACCTGCTTGGGACCTCAATTTCATTCTAGAAAAACTGACCCTGCCTCCATTTGAGCCAGCTGCTTCAACAGAACTGCAATATTTGTCATGGAAAACAGCCTTCCTTCTGGCCATCACCTCAGCACGCAGGGTTTCGGAACTACAAGCCCTCATGGCTGTGCAGCCTTTTATCATTTTCCATCAGGACAGAGTTTCCTTACGAACCAACCCTTCCTTTATGCCAAAGGTAGTATCCAGGGTAGCCTTGAATCAGGCTATCCACTTACCTACCTTTTACCCTAATCCACAAAACAAAGGGGAGAGACTTCTACATTCCTTGGACATTCACAGACAGCTTCGTTATTATTTGGACAGAACAATGCCATTCAGAAAATCGGAGCAACTCTGTGTCCTATGCTACAGGTGCTCAAGGGAAGCCTATTTCCAAACGGGCAATCTCAAAATGGATAGCCCACTGCATATGCTTTTGTTACTCTCTTCATGGTAAAACTGTACCTACAGGCATCACATCTCACTCCACAAGGGCCACAGCTACCTCTGCAGCTTTCCTCAGGGGGGTTCCTACCAAAGATATTTTGGAAGCAGCCACTTAGTGCTTGGAGAAAGTATTTACAGAACTCCATCACCTACCATTATACTCCAAATCTAGAGCGGGCTTTGCCACTGCAGTCTTGCAAGGCATCCTTGCTCCTCCTAGTTCCACTTAGTGCCTACCACCCCTTTTTTAGCTTTGGGATTCTACCCATCTGTTATGACTGCAGCTGTATGCACGATGAACATAGTACAGTTTTGTACCTACCATAAATGTAGATGGTAGAGTGCTAATACAGCTGCAGTCCAGGTTTCCCTCCCTCCTTCCCCTCTTGGGACAGGCCTAATGGCTAACACCTCCTCATACAACCTGATTGGGGTATTCTTTTATGGTGTATTTGCTTGCAACTACTGTTTTTTGATTATATTGCATTGCATTATTACATAAATTTATGTTTTGCCTTCCTTCTGGGGGCACCCGACATCTGGGGCAAGAAAAACTGAAGAAAATGGCGTTGGCTGGTTCTTTTATACCCCTGCCGCACTGACGTCAGGGAAGAAGCGACGACATCCGACGCCGGACCTAGACTTTGGAATTCGGCCGACCGAGGACCCGCCTGACGGCAGGATAACCCATCTGTTATGACTGCAGCTGTATTAGCACTCTAACATCTACATTTATGGTAGGTACAACACTGTACTTTTTCTGTTGAGGCTCTTCGCATTAAGCAGCATAACCTTGAGTTTGTCTTGAGTGGATTTCTTTATGTTGGGATTTTTTTTCTCACATTGCCTAAAAAAAGGAGGCGGCAAGTGTCTTTGCCAGTATCGAAAAGCCTAGAGGAGACATGTGAAGACCATCTCTGGCAAAGCAGTGTAGTCTGTTGACCATGTCTCGCAGGCTGACAGATACTGGATCCCCTTGGTTTGACACCAGAAGCTAAGCCAATCGTCAGTTATTTTTTTGTCTATTGTGGCATCATCCTGGGTGAAGGTAAAATGCTACTTAATGCTAGGTGCGTGCCTGCCTGGGATGCATAATCTGAGAGTTCAGTTGTGTGCCTCCATATAATCTAGAGGCGTACGTCTCAAGAGATGCACTTCATGTATTATGACAGTCATAATGGTCATTTGTTGTTGAGTGACTTGATTGCGTGCATGATTTGACAGGTCCTGGCACCTGACAGGCAGTTAACCATGACTTTCTACTTATCAAGCCTGGTGAAAGGGACATCTGTGTGTTTCACTGTGGAATCTCCTACGACCAGGACATTGGATTTTGAGGCGTTTTGCATTGGGGGCTTACTTGTTGAGACACTTGTATGTGTGTTGCTGTGTGAAGTGGGGTCCGTTTGTGTCCCATTATGTGTGATCTGTTTGTGCTTGGGAGGTTTCTGGTCCTTTGGTATGCTCTTGGTAAGTATCTCCACTTAGGTGGGTCTATGTGACTTGACCTTGTCAGTTGTGAGAGGAGAGGTGTTTGTGCTGACAACCTACTTTATGTCTTGCTTCTTGTTAAATAAGAGGAGTGATTCCAGCTTCATGGTATAGTTGCATCTCTCGCATACTGTATTTCTTTGCTTTAGGCGCAAGTGTTTGTCACTGTACATGAGGCAATTACTACATTTGCCCTAGGATGCCCATGTCAGGCTAGCTAGTAAAATGTTAGCAAAGTGGCTATCCATTGTAGCAGGTTAAACCGTAAGTACTAGTTGGGGAGTGGGCAAACTGGATTAGTTTTTGCTGTAGGACTAATTTGACTATTCAAGGAGGCTTATTCTCTTTAGGATTAAGGGTGAAGGAGTGTGGTGATACTTCTCTGTACTCACCTGAGTTGCTCGCAGTGTAGCAGTGCATATCTGAGTTGTCTGCAGTACAGCAGGGAAGCTTGGGAGAGTTCAACTGACTAGGGGAAAAATGGTTTCTAGAAGTTTGCTACCAATACCGTGCGCCTCTAACCCCCATTGTGCAGTGAGCAGCTACATCAAATGTGAGGCTTGTATGCAGGTGGAACTAAACAGTTAAGCCTGCCAATAGGAAGTCTCACAATGATCTTTTCTCCAGCTCAGACAGGGCTATATCCACACTTCTGCCACAAGGGTGCAGGGAAGCCCTCCTTTAATGTAAAATGGGTGGATTTGAGTTGATGTATAAAAAGAGGGCAAGATTCGGCAAATGTGGGTCTAGTCTATGCTGTTGAAACAATATTAGTGTGTAAAACAAGTGCAGATGATAAACCAGGCACAGAAAAAAAAAAAGTCAGAGGCACCAATTTATGCAGTAAAAGAGTTAAATGCAGTAGATAAGCACACTTCTACCACAAGGGTGCAGAAACGCACCTTTTTAATGTAGAGTAGCTGGTTTGGATCCCAAATGTAACAAAGAACACTCAGACTCTGTGCATAAAATACATGGTGCCATTTTGTGCGTTTCCTGGGTAATAAAAATGCCTTTATTACTTAAGCATCCAATGTCAGACTTTACACCCTATGCGCACATGGGGAGCATAAGGTGACATATGTACTTTCCCAGCTCAAAACTTTGTTGTTGCCAGTCTGAACGCCCATCATATTCACTGGTTATACCAAGCCTACGTCTTTCAGAGAAGTACCCCCATTGCAGTTCTTTTTTCTTGCATTGTTCAGTGGGTTGCATGTCATCCAAGAAAGGAAATGTCATTTGGGAGGCAGATTTTGCTTGGGTGCATCTCGCGACCCACTCAGTGATGTTCATGTTTCACTGTTGCAGTCATTACAATTGGGTTATCCTGCTGGCAGGCTACCTACAGTCGACCTGAATTCCAAAGTCCTGGTCTGGCGTCTGTTGCTATCGCCTCCTCCCTGACGTTAGTGCGCCAGGGGTATAAAAGATGCAGCCGACGCCATTTTTTTCAGTCTTTTCTTGCCGCGCGGTGCCCAAAGCAAAAGCAGTCTTCATTAAAGCTAAGTACCCCGTTGGGGAAACTTTTTTTTTTTTTTTTCTCCCTGCTCCAGACCGATGTCAGAAAAAGTTAATAATTGTATTTCTTGTGGGAAGCGAATACCTCATAAGGATTTTCATTCTTACTGTATTCCTTGCCTAGGCCCTGACCACAACATTGCTAGTTGTCGGTTTTGTGCTAGATTTAACCAACGCACTAAGCGTCGGTACGATTTTGCATTTCATTATTTTGGCAGAAGATTTAATTGTATAATGCCGTCGGAACAGTCGACTACCGGAATTTTTAAAAAGCGCAAAGAAAAAGAAAAGGACAGTCATCCGAGGTCCAAAACCGACGAGCCTTCGGCTAGGCCAGTCACCGGTTCGCCGGCTCTCAGTGAGGCGCTTTCGCAGCCCCCGACACCCGCTACCTCAGAGCCACAGGCCGCTTCAGACTCCCACGTGGAGCAGACTAGGCCGCTGGAAACTCAAGGTATTGGACTCTCGGAAACTATATTCCCTCAGATGGGGTCCGGAGCCGCTGAGCAGGCATCGGCTTCTGAGGGCGTTTTCAGACCTACACAGTTATATGTGAAAGCGACTTCAGCTTCAAAGGCAAAGACTAAAGCACCTCTAAAGACAAAGAAACAAGTACAACATTCCCCTGGACAGGCCTCCATGCCTAAAAAGCAGATGCTTAAAATGGCCGAAGACCTAATTACTTTGATCAGGGGTTCCCATTCCCCTCCTGATAAGAGGCCTAGGCAAGAGACAGAATATGAATCTTCAGATCAGGTTTCCATTTCCTCTGATTCCTCTTCTGAACAAGGATACTCACTTATGAGGATTCTGATGCTGAAGAATCCATCCCTTCAGCCTCTCCACCTGAGGATTATTCTTTTGGGGAGACCCTGCATACTATGAGGGAGCACTTCCACTGGGAGAGCCAAGATTACTCGGAATCTAAGAAAAGGCTCAGCTATTCCTCCTGTTTTAGACATTGTAGATGTATTTATAGAGTACAGTCTGACTCCTGACTCTTTACCACCAGCCCCTGTTTAGCCAGACAGATACTACAGGGTTCCTGATTCACATAAATTTCTTTATAAAAACCCTGCTGCTGACCCAGAAACTCTCTCAGGGTCCCAAAGGGGTCAAGGCATCCACTGCAAAATACCCTATCCCCTCTGATAGGGATTCAAGGGCCCTGGACAGATGGGGGAAAAATTTACACTTCCGCTACCTTGGCTGTAAGGGCCTTAAACTGTCAGTTTCATATGCTTAAATATCAGCACTTTTTTATGTCACTTCTTAAATAGAAAATGTTGACAAATTCTGAATGTGCAGAAAAAGAAATGCAGGATTTATTGCATGCAGCTGAACAAGTAGGAAAGCATACTTTGCAATGTGGTTTTGATTCTCTGGAGGCCTCCTGCAGGGCTGCTGTTACGGGTTCTGTCATTAGGAGGCATGCTTGGTTAAAGGAACAGAATCTGCCTGATCATGTCAAAGCAAAATTATTAGATGCTCCATTACAGCATGATGCCTTGTTTGGTGTTAAAGCAGAAGAGGTGTTGAAAATGGAGGACAAAGCTAAATCTATGCAAACGGTCAATTTCTTACAGGTACAACCTCCCAGATTTAGCAGGAACTGGCCTACAAAGAATTAGTCCTTTCCAGTGTCAGGCCACAAAGAGGCCGATAACGGACACCCCAGAGGCAGATCCAGGCCCCAGGGCTCATACAGGTCTAAACAATGGGGTGCTTCTATCTCCAAAAGCGGAGAAGGTAAATCACAGCTATACATTAAACAGTCTCGATGACTTTCCCCTGCCAGCACCAATCTCTTATCTTCTGGCAGCTCCTTTAGGGGGAAAACTAGCACTTTTTTTTCACAAAATTGGCACATGATCACCCAGGACAAATGGGTCTTAAATAGTGTCACAAGGCTACAGGTTCCATTTTCACACCCTGCCAAGGGCAAACAGTATGCCAGACAGTCAGTGGGCAGAGGCACAAAAACAAGTTTCATCCCTCATGGAAATGAGGGTCATTCAGCGAGTACCACCGCAAGAGCAGGGAATAGGATTTTACTCAAGACTGTTCTTGGTGCCCAGAAAAGATAAAGCCTGGAGACCAATACTGGACCTGTCTATTCTAAACACATTTCTGGACATTCCAAAATTCAAACTTTTGACGCTGCAGCAGCTTCTGCCCATGCTGGGCAGAAAGGCTTGGCTTGTGACTTTAGACCTAAATGAGGCATACCTGCATGCCCCAGTCACAGTCCTGCAGAAGATACCTCAGATTTATAGCTGGCTCAATGCACTACCAATTCTCTGCACTGCCCTTTGGCTTTTCTACTGTGCCCAGGGTCTTTACAAAATGTCTGGCACCAGTAATTGCATTTTGCAGACAAAGAGGAATACAAATATATCCTTACTTGGATGACTGCCATATTCAAGCAGAGAACAAAGACATTCTACTACAGCATCTGAGATTTGTAAAAATATTACTAACATGCCTAGGGTACACAGTAAACGAAAAGAAATCAAAAAGAAATCAAAACTAGTACCCTCTCAAGAGATAATATTCCTGGGTGCAAGCTTAAGTACAACTGCCCAGATGGCTTATCTCACGCCAGGCAAACCTAGACAACTGACTACTTATTTCAAAATGTTGGCAGCAAAGACCCATTTATCTCCAAGAAAAATTCTGCAGGCATTGGGCTTCATGGCATCCTGCATTCTGCTATTTCCATATGCAAAACTGCATATGAGGAAACTACAGTGGTATCTAAAAAGTGTTTGGACACAACATTGCCACAGCATGGAGACCATAATTACCCTCACTCCCTGCCTGCAACAGGAGTTTCGATGGTGGGCAAAGGCCTGTCACCACAACAAGGGGCAGCCTTTCACTTTACCCACAGCCAGGCAGACATGAACAATAGATGTATCCGATTACGCTTGGGGGGCCCATATGGCAGGAAGATGTATCCAGGGCACATGGTCCGCAAGCCAATTGCATCTGCATATCAATCCAAAAAGAGATGCTGGCTGTTCAAAATGCCCTGACAGCCTTCAAGGATCTACTTCATCCAGGACAACTATTGATAAAGACGGACAATACTACAGTCATGTGGTACATAAACAAGCAGGGGGGCACACATTCCTACCCCCTCTGCAGACTAGCCATGACTTTGTGGGACACAGCATTGACATACCAAGTACATCTGCAAGCACAATTCCTGCCAGGAAGGATAATTACTCTGGCAGACGAGCTAAGCAGAAACCTAATGGATCCCCACGAGTGGAAATTGGATCCCCAAGTCTTCAGCATGATAACAAGGAACTGGGGATGCCCGGACATAGACCTATTTGCCTCCCCTCACAACTGCCAACTACAGAGATTCTGCACAAGGACTTATCACAAGCAAGCATGGAAAGTAGATGGCTCTATCTTTCAGCTGGAAAAACTTAACAGTATATGCCTTTCCTCCACTACCTTTCCTCCCCAAGGTACTCCTAAAGGTCAGGCAAGAGAAGCCAATAATGATGCTGATTGACCTGGCCCCGCCAGCACTGGTACCCAATCCTGAACTTGTCACAATGCTCAGCTATCTGGCAGCATGGCGGATAATGTAACCATTCAAAGCACGCCTCTCTCTAAAGCAGTGATGTATGTTATTTTGGAGGTCAGGAGGCCTAGCACCAGAAAATCTTATGCAGAAAAATGGAAGAGATTCTGTGCTTGCAGAAAAATGGAAGAGATTCTGTGCTTGGAACCAGGCACAAGGAATTGACATGACTGTACCAAATATTCCTCAGATTTTACAATATTTAACTGAGATGCTGGACAAAGGCCTATCCTTTTCATCAGTTAAGATTCATGCCTCTGCCATTTCAGCGAATTACAATACAGAACCACCTATTTTTTCTCATCCATTACTAAGGCAGTACCTCAGAGGGGCCAAAAACATAAGACCCCCCCCCCCCCAAGGAGAGCACCAATACCTGTATGGGACCTCAACTATGTCTTGGAAAAACTCACACTGCCTCCTTTTGAGCCAGCAGCTACAGCTGGTATAAAATTCTTATCCTGGAAAACAGCTCTGCTCCTAGCAATTACCTCTGCAAGACGAGTCTCAGAATTACAGGCACTCATGGCTGTGGAACCTTTTATCATTTTCCATGCTGACAGGATTTCTCTGAGGACAAACCCGACATTTATGCCTAAAGTAGTGTCCAGTGTGGCTCTGAATCGAACCATTCATTTGCCTACCTTTTATCCAAACCCACAGAATAAGGGTGAGAGACTTCTGCATTCTTAGGATATTCACAGGCAGCTACGCTTCTACTTGGACAGAACCAAAGCTTTCAGAAAGACTGAACAACTTCTAGTGGCATATGCTGCAGGATCACAAGGAAAGGCTATCTCAAAGCAGACTATTTCAAAATGGATAGGCCACTGCATTCATTTCTGCTATTCACAGCATGGCAAATCGGTGCCTAAGGGCATTAGGCCACATTCAACCAGAGCAGCAGCCACTTCAGCAGCCTTCCTCAGAGTACCACCACCCAAAGA
The DNA here is from genome assembly GCF_019279795.1 of Protopterus annectens. NCBI lineage: Eukaryota > Metazoa > Chordata > Ceratodontiformes > Protopteridae > Protopterus > Protopterus annectens. Next base: position 1,670,812,176 of record NC_056725.1, read on the forward strand.
CATCTTAGAGGCTGCAACTTTGAGTTCAGTGCACACTTTTACAAAGCACTATCACTTACCTCTTTACTCTAAATCCAGGGCAGGCTTTGCCACTGCAGTTCTGCAGGGCCTCATAGACTCTCTCCTAATCCTATTTAGTCCCAGCCGCCCAACCTTAGCTTTGGGATTCAACCAAATTGTAATGACTGCAACAGTGAAACACTATGAACATAGTACAGTTGTGTACCTACCGTAAATGTAGATGTTCGCGTGTATTCACTGTTGCAGTCCAGGTTACCCACCCACCATCCCCCTTTCCTTTGCTGGCACTTATCTTTTCTATACAACCTATGTGGTGTATTTGCTTGTAGATGAAGGAAGAGTTTTACTTTACTGCATGCATGTTTATTGGCATAAATTAACCTACCGTTTTGGGGGCACCTGACATCTGGGGCAAGAAAAACTGAAGAAAATGGCATCTGCTGCATCTTTTATACCCCTGGTGCACTGACGTCGGGGAGGAGGCGACGGCAACTGATGCCAGACCAGGACTTTGGAATTCAGGCCGACTGCGGGTAGCCTGCCAGCAGGATAACTCAATTGTAATGACTGCAACAGTGAATACACTTGGAACATCTACATTTATGGTAGGTACACAACTGTACTTTCCATCTGTCAGGCCTTTGTACCAAAGACCTTTCATAGCCACCTTTCTTCACTTTTTTCATTTGCCTTGAGAACCAGCATGTCAAGCTTTTGGCCCAGGGTACTGTTACAGAGAATCTGCTCACCCCATGTTACCACTTAAAAAGAAGGCCAAGAAATGTAGGCCTGAGCCATCTGCTCTCTTGCCTTCACTGGACGTCTGTCTTGAGGTCAATGAGATCGGAGAGGGATAACCCAGCATTGCCTTCAGTTTCTTCTGCCACAACCTTCTCGAAGGCCAGTGTGGAACCTGCTTCTCTGTCGTCCTCTGAGGCATTGCTAGCATATGCCATGAACATTGGGAGGGAACTGCAGCTGGTTATTTCTGAAGAGCTCAGTGAGATTTCTCGGGTAACTGTTAAGGAAGAGATGCTTGATACTATAATAAAATCCAGGCAGGAGCCGAATCTCCACATTTTTGTTAGCATGGACTCCCCATTGAAGAAAAGGCAGAAAACTAAGCATGTGGCGTCTGCTCCATGTATGTTCATTACCTTGATGGCATTGATGTCTCTCTTCAGGGGTTTTGGTTCCTGCACCTCCTTGGTCCTCTACCTCTAAAAGGGCAAGAGACCCAGAGTTTTCAGATGAGGAATCTGTCCTGGCTTATCCTCCTTTAGAGGAGCTTTCCTTTGGTGACACGGTCCTGTGTTGTTTGGAGCATTTCAAATGGGATTGCTCCTAAGTTTCAGTTGTCCAGAAGAGATGTTATGAGTTTGCTACAAATGGACTCAACTAAACCTTCTGTTGTCCCTCCTGTATTTTATTGTTGCTCTGTCAGATACTTTCTTTGCTTCCCTAACACCAGATTCTTTGCCTCTGGCTCCTAAAAAACCTTACAGTTTCTATAAGCTGCCAGATGCCTGCAAATTATTGTACAGATGCACTTCCTCTGATCCTGCAGTGATTTCTATATCTACTGACGGGCCTTCTAGGCTGTTGCCTTATTCCAAGCTCCTTCCTTCAGATAAGAACAGTAGAGCCCTGGTAAGGATTGGTAAAAAGGTATATACTTCAGCTACTTTGGCCTTTGGTGCCAATAGTTACCAGACTCTTATGACATGGTACATCCTGTCTCTTTCCCAGATTGGGAAGGTTGTTCCTGATGTGCCTTACTCTGAGGGTAAGGCCTCGGCTCTCTTTTTTTTCTTGCTCAGTTCCACTTCTTAGCTTGCCAGTCACTCTATCAAAATGCTGCAGCTGCATCTACTTCTATGATGAGGCACCATTCCTGGCTTCACCATCAGGCTTTGCTAGATGATATCAAAGCAAAGCTGGATGCTTCCTTGGATAACAAGAATTTGCTTTGTACTGCTGTGGCTGACCTTTTCAAGTCCTTACAGGATCAAGATAAGCTCATGAAAAATTTGAAACCTATTTTTGTCTCGTCTATCCCCATTGCTTTTTTTGCTTAGACTGCCTTGACTAGGGCTGTCTAACCTTTTTGGCTCAGGGGCCACTTGCCATACTTGACAAGGTTTTGGGGGCCGTGTTACTATGTCAAAACAGGTATTTGCCATGCAAAAGTTTTATCTAGGACATACTGAACGTCAAACAAAAATGCTTTAGTGGGCTGGATTGTGGCCTTAGAGCCACCTGTTGGATACCTCTGGTTTAGGCGGTCTTCCAAAGGTAAGAAGGCTCCCAGGTGAGTTTTTTCCAAGTCTACTCGGGATGCCAAGGCCACAGAAGTGGTCCTTCCTGACAAATCTGCAGCCATCTGACACACTCTGCCCTTCCTTTCAGCCAGGTTCCCTTGTCCCTCAGGCTTTCTCTTGTTTTACCAGTTTGACAGATTTACTGCAGACACTTTGGTTCTTGCCATTGTCTGGCAGTGTTTATGACCTGGAAAACCCTTCCCTCTTTTTCCAGTATTCCCCCAATCCCCCTGTAGAACAGCTTCCTCATTTTTCAGGAGGTTTGCAAGATCTGCTGGACCAGGGTACCATTCATCCAGTTCTGCAGACAAAGGGGTTTGGGTTTTTATTCCGGGAAGTTTCTGGTTCCCCAGAAAGGAGAGTGTGTGTGTTTGTGTGTGTGTTTGTGTGTGTGTTTTGTTGACCTATACTAGATTTTTCTTTCTGAACACCTTTCTCATAATGCTTTCTTTCCAGGTGGCTCTCTTCAGACTCTGTTGCTTCCCCAGGCCTTTCTGGCTTCCTTGGATCTGAAAAATGCTTACAGTCACATCCTATCCACCTTCTGTTCAGGAAATTTGTGTTTTCTGTTTGTTCCTCTTATTTTCAATTCTCTGTTTTACTTGTTGGGCTTTCAGTAGCCCCAAGGGTGTTAACCAAATGTCTAGCCACTGTAGTTGCCTTTTGCAGACTTCAGGGCATTTGGAGATTTATCTGGATGACCTCTTCCTTCAGGCTCTCACATTCCAAGTTGGTGCAGGATCTTCATTTCACCCAACTTCTATTGCACAGCCTGAGGTTCGTTGTCTACCTTAAGTCAATGTTGACTCCATCTCAGGACCACATTTTCCTAGGCTGCAGGTTTCAGACCATTCCAATGCTGGCATGTCTTCCTGCCTCCAAGGTTTTGTCCCTCACAAATTATATCCTGTCCTGTCTTCCAGCTGTGGAGTTTCTAAGGGCTCTGTGGTTCATGGGCTGGGTTGTATTCTGCCCAATGACCCGACATCTGGCCAGTATATAGAAGCTTCAAGCTAGTGCTGGTACTTTTCTGCCACCATTCGGAAGGTTGACTCCTATGTTCGGTCTGCAGTTGAGTTTCGTTGGTGTGTCGCTACTAGCTTAGATAAGTGCCCTGTTGGGGATTTTGTTACTGACTTTTGTTTTGTTCATATCATCCAGGAAGTGCAAGTGTAGGTGTGGAAGGCAGATTCCACATAAAGATGGCTATGAGCTCTCTCTCTTCTGTTTACGACCTAGTCATGACCATCGATCCTGTTCTTATGTCAGGCCTTTGTGCCTAAAACATTGCATAGTCCTCTCTCGGCTCTGAGTCTGTATCTGGAGAATCAGAGGCTCAAATGTATGTCTAAAGACGTTAATGAGGGTTCCGGGGTCCTTCGGCCGAGCTGACTTTGAAGAAGAAGAGTAAGCTGAAGCTTGAATCCTCCACTGCTGTGCCTTCTGCCTCAAATGTATCCTTTGAGATTGGTGAAGACCCAGTGATACGCTAAGAGGTCTGATCTGCTTCTTTGGCAGGTACCTCTGTAGAATCTGTTAGGGGAATGGATCCCAGCACTTCGAGGCTTTGAGACATCCTGTTCAGCGATATGGGGGAAGCCACGGCTCATTATGTGGGACTCTGGTGACGTCCATGCCATTGATGCTGTGACTAGGGATCTGGCTTCATCTGCCATTAGGCGTATGTCTAGTTTCTCCTGTTTGTTCTCTCTTCCAGAAACGCATGTTAAGAAGAAGCCGAAAACCAAGTGCCCTAGAATTCCTTCCTCTCCTCAGTCAGATTGGGAAGCTTTTTCTCAGGGTCTTGTTAAGGCCTTGGTGGCCTTGAATCCTACCGCCCCCGACTCTGCCTTTTTCTTTCTTCCCAGTTCAGGCTACTGTATCTTGGGTACCTGATTCTGCTTCTGAGGACTTCTCTTCTAATGATGACTCTAGTATATTCCACCCAACTTGCTTCACCTTTTGAATTTGCATCTCCTGAGGTGGAATCTAAAGGAGGAGATTCCCCTCAGGAGGGAATTTCGTTTGGACGAACCATTACTAAGATGAGGGAGGTCTTCAATGGTATTGTTCGCAGACTTTTGAAGAACAGAAGAGAAACTATGACCTCCTTTGGATGGAGGTTCCCTCACCTTCTGCAGTCCCTCCAGTCCTTCTAGCTTTCTGAGATGCGTTTGGTTCTAGTTCTAAAATCCCTGAATAATGGCCTCCAGCTCCTAAGAGGCCTGACAAGTTTTTATAAAATTCCTGATTTAAGTTTCTCTACAAGTGCCCCTCTGGAGATCCGGCAGCAATCTCCATAGATTGAAGTCTTCCCAGTTATCCCCTTCTGCCAAGCTTCTTCCATCTGATAAAGAGAGCAAGATTCTTGAGAGACTGGGTAAAAAGGTATATACTATTTCCACTTTAGCAATCAGAACTGTTAGTTGCCAGACACGTATGTCCAGGTACTCCTTAGCTTTGCTTTCTGAAGCCTTTCAGGCCTTATTTTCCTTGCCAGTAAGATTAAAACACAGTTCAGGTCTCTTGGCAACTTCCTGTAAAGTGGCTAGACATTCCATTAAGTGCAGCTATGGTGCTGTTGAGACATCATCTAGAGCTGCTGCTTCTGCCTCTGTGCTTAGGAGGCATTCGTGGCTGAGACTTCAGTCATTACCTGACAGCATTAAGGCCAAGTAACTAGATGCTCCTTTGGACAAGTGCTCATAGGTTTATAGGTAGGTACTAGACTATCTACCCAAGGGCATTTATAAACCTAGCCAGAGTGTGTCGGCTTTCGCCGCCACATTGATTAATTAACTGTGTCTCTGTCAAGCAGAGCCAATGAAGTGATCCCAGGGGTGTATTTTCTGTTGCCCATCCACTCATCAAGGCTTCTCTTGAGTGTTAGTGAGGGGCTCTGCCTAATGTAGTTAGGAATTTTGTTCCAAAGCATGGGGAGTCTCTGTGACAGGAATCTATCCCTTCAGCATGTTCTATTTATTGTTGTGGTGAGGTTTAGCTCACTAGAGCGTGTGGCTCGCACAGTGACTTTGATTTCTTTAGGTGGAGCATGTCCATCAATTCTGAGTTGGACATGGCTTTGTAAGTTAGGCAGAGATCATCTCTGAGTAAGCGATATGCCACTGAGTACAGCCGGAGTTTTTTTAGTCTGGCTGCATAGGACATATGTTTGAGGCCAGTAATCCTCTTGGTGAGGTGCTTTTGTGGTCTTGCCAGCTGTTGGAAGTGTCTTGTGAGGCACATCCCAAATGGGGCATTGTACTCTGATGGGTCTGATGAGTGACTAGTAGATGGGGCACTATAACCTCTTTATTTCTAGATGCGAACCCCTTGGTAATTAGATGGGTCACACAGAAGGATTTCCTAACTACTTTGGCAATATGATTGTCAAATGAGGGATTACTATCTACCTGGGTCCCCAGATCTCTTATTACTTCTTGTGTATTAAGGGGGCTGCCACCTATGTGGTAATTCGTGGGTGTTTTGTTTTTCCCAAATGGGATGACTATGCATTTTTTGGCATTTAGCTTGAGGCTATGACTTTGACACCAGGTGTCTCGGTAAGGCCTTTTTGAAGGATGTCCGTGTCAGCCAGAGAGTCCGTTATGGCTACCAGTTTGCAGTCATCAGCGAACTTGGTTAGCCATAATCCTCCTGTGTTTGCTTGTACTTCTGAGAAATATATGCCAAACAGTAGGGGTCCCAGAACCGAGCCTTGCGGGACACCACTTGTGACTGGTTTAGAGTCAGACCTGGAGCCTGCTATTCTTACTGTGCGAGTTCTGTCTGTAAGCCATTTGGCAACCCGTCTTGTGATGTAGGGGTTTATGTTCAGGCTGGTGAGTTTTTCTATAATACCGGAGTGAGGAATTGTGTTGAACGCCTTGGCAAGATCAAGGTAGGCTGTGTGAACCACCTTTCCCTCATCTATGACGTTGGTGACTGTCTCGAAGAAGTCAACCAGGTTTAGTAGGCATGATCTGCTCTTAAAGCTGAACTGGGTCGGGTCAAGTGTTTGGAGGTTCCCAATGTCTTTGCTAATGATTTCCATGATGATGCGCTCCATAGCCTTGCAGACCAGGATAGTCAGGCTTATGGGGCAATAGTTACCAGGGTCAGTTGTGGCCCCTCCTTTTGTGGAGCAGAGTAACCGATGTTCTTCATCCCACATTGCTGCAGTCCTAACACTTGGGTAGTCCGCTGTCCCTCGGTCGGCCCGAATATCAGAGTATTAGGCTGACGTCGGTCAGGGTGCATCTGACTGACATCAGAACGTCAGGGTACAAATGCGCATGACCGACGTCATATCCTCAGTCTTTTTTGCCGCATGGTCCGATGCAGAAGCAGTGTTGCAAGTGCCGTTCGGCGTTCTGAAATTTTTCGAATTCGGAGTTTCAGACCGAAGTCAGAGTTGGTTAAGTACCCCGTTGGGGAATATTTTGGTTTTTTCTTGCCTCAGTGGTTTACCGGATGTCAGAAAAAGTGAATAACTGTATTTCTTGTGGGAAACAGATACCGCATAAGGATTACCATAATTTGTGTATACCTTGTTTAGGACCTGAGCACGACGTTGTTGGATGCCGCTTTTGTGCTAGGTTTAATAAACGCACTATAAAGCGGAGGTTGGATTGTGCTAGGTTGGTCTTTGGGAAGCGGTGTAATTACAAAATGCCGTCGGATGCTCCGGCCTTGCTTCCTCTAAAGCGCAAGGACAAGGCAGGTAAACCTAGGTTAGAGGAGTCGTCCGAACCGGACGTCAGTTCTTTGGAGGTGTCAGTGGAACCGGTGGTTCCGACGGAGGCCTCTCTGGAGTCCCAGGGAGAACCTTTGATTTTACAGGATGTGGCCTCCCAGGAGGCAGGGCAGGCTGTAGGGGCTTCAAGTAACTGTACTCCCCTCCCTTCCTAAGGGGTCTAGGCCTTCTCTTTCTGCTTCCAAGGCTTCTCCTAGAGGCAGGTCTAGTTTAGCTTCTGTGAGTGTCGCTCCCAGTTCTTCAGGTGCTGTGCCCAAGAAGCACATGCTCAAAATGGCAGAGGATTTAATTACTTTAATTAGAGGCTCTATGCCCCCTCCTGATAAGAGGCCTAGAATGGAACCTGTGTTGGGGGATTATGAGCAGGCTTCGGATGTGTCTGAGTCTTCGGCTGAAGACTTGCAGGAGTATTCTCATTATTCTGATTCTGATGTGGATGATTCTACTCCTTCTGCTTCTCCTCCTGAGGATTTTTCTTTTTCAGAGACCCTTCACTCCATGAGAGAGCATTTTAAATGGGAAGGTCAGGATTACTCTGATTCCAGGAAAAGGCTTAGGGAATTTTTGTTTTTACCCCAGCATAGGCCTTTAGCTATACCTCCTGTTTTGAATGTGGTGGAAGATGTGTTTGCAGAGGCTTCTCTTAATCCTGACTCTTTGCCTCCGGCTCCTGTTAAGCCAGATAGGTATTACAGGGTGCCTGAAGCTAATAAGTATCTTTTTAAGAGTCCTAGAGCAGACCCAGAAACTGTTAGTCAGGGGCCTAAGGGTGTTAAGGCTTCTGTTGTCAAGAATCCGGTTCCTGCAGATAAAGAGGCCAGGGCCTTGGATAGATGGGGAAAGAAAGTTTATACTTCTTCCACTTTAGCCATGAGAGCTTTGAATTGCCAGTTTCACATGTTGAAATATCAAAATTATCTCCTTTCTCAGTTGAAATCTAAGGTTGATGCTCTGGCGGAAGGTATTGACTGTAAAGAGTTACAAGATTTAGTGCATGTTTCTGAACAGGTGGGTAAGCATTCTTTGCAATGTGGTTTTGATGCTGTACAGGCCTCGTCTAGGGTGGCTGCCACTGGGTCAGTTCTTCGCAGGCATGCCTGGCTGAGGGATCAAAATTTATCTGATCATGTGAAAACTAGAATTTTGGATGCTCCTTTGCAATCTGATGTCCTGTTTGGTTCTCCTGTTGAGGCAGTTTTAAAGAAAATGGAGGACAAGGCTAAGTCTATGCAGACTGTTAAAGAATTTTTGCAGGTTCAGCCTCCAAAGTTTAGTAGAAATTGGCCTACTAAAGGGTGGACGTATCCTTCTTATGATTCCCAGTCTAGGGGTCGATCTAGACGTGGCAGGGGCAGAGGTCAGGGCTCTTTCAGGCCTAGAACAGGGAGTTCTCCTGCACAGTCTACAAGTGAGGGCAGGGGTCAGTCCTTTCGTAAACAGACCCAATGACCTACCTTTTCAGCTGCCAGAGTCTTCTCGCCTGGCAGCACCTTTGGGAGGAAGGTTGGCACTTTTCAAAGAAAATTGGAGTTTGATTACCCAAGACAAATGGGTACTGGATATCATACATCACGGTTACAGGTTTTATTTCCATACCTTGCCTCCTTTCAAAGGCATGCCAGACATTCCTCCTCAACAAAGAATAGAGGCTCACAAGCAAATTTCACTGTTGCTCCAAATAGGGGCCATACAGCCGGTTCCTATGCCAGAAAGAGGTCTAGGATTTTATTCTCGCCTGTTCCTAGTCCCAAAGAAGGGGAACACGTGGAGACCAATTTTGGATTTATCTGTCCTCAATACTTATCTGGACATTCCCAAATTCAAAATGTTGACGTTGCAGCAACTTTTACCTCTGCTGGGCAAAAATCATTGGATGGTAACTTTGGATCTCAAGGAGGCTTACCTTCATGTTCCTATCAGACTAAAGTGCAGGAAGTATCTGCGTTTTCGAGCTGGGACTTCTCACTATCAGTTCTCTGCATTGCCCTTTGGCTTATCTACTGCGCCCAGAGTGTTCACGAAAGTTCTGGCTCCAGTGATCGCTTTCTTCAGGCTAAAAGGAATACAGATCTATCCTTATTTGGACGACTGCCTGATTCTGGCTCAAGGAAGGAAGAGCTTCTTCATCATTTGGAATATGTGATAGCAGTGCTAAGATGCCTGGGGTATTCTGTGAACGAAATAAAGTCCAGTCTAGTACCCTCTCAAGACATGTGCTTTCTGGGTGTGAGACTGAATACAGCGTCCCAGATGGCCTTTTTAACCCCGGACAAACAAAAGAATCTATCCCTTTACTTTCTTCAGCTATCTCTTCAGTCCGGGCTGACTGCAAGGACAGTCCTTCAAGCCTTAGGGTTCATGGCATCTTGTATTCTGGTGCTTCCCAATGCCAAACTGCATATGAGGAAGCTACAATGGTATCTCAAAATTGTATGGACACAGCACTGCCAGGATCTGGACACTGTCATTCAAATAATACCTTGCATTCAAAAGGAATTTTTGTGGTGGGCTCAGGAATGTCACCTAAACAAGGGACTCTCTGTGACCCGGCCAGAGGCGAGTCCGATTTTAACAACAGATGCCTCAGACATAGCTTGGGGAGCTCATCTAAATGGAAAGTGGATACAAGACAAGTGGCCTGCCAGACTACAACATCTACATATCAACATGAAGGAGATGTTAGCAGTCCAGTTTGCATTAATAGCTTTCAAGGATTTACTTCTTCCAGGGCAGGTGTTGATTCTAACAGACAACACAACTGTCATGTGGTACATCAACAAGCAAGGGGAACACATTCTTATCCTCTATGCAGGCAAGCAATGATTTTGTGGGAGACTGCTCTCAGTTTACAACTAACTCTTCAGGCAAGGTTTCTGCCGGGAGCACAGAACTCCTTAGCAGACGTGTTAAGCAGACAAATCATGGATCCCCACGAGTGGAAACTGGATCTTCATGTATTTCAGAAATTGACAGTGTCCTGGGGAACTCCAGACATAGATCTGTTCGCTTCTCCTCTAAACCACCAGCTGCCAAGGTTTTGCACAAAGGTTTCATCCCACAGCTTGGAAAGTGGATGCTCTTTCTTTCAGTTGGAAAAATCTTCATGTGTATGCTTTTCCACCTCTGCCTCTCCTCCCAAAGGTACTTCTGAAGGTCAGACAGGACAAGCCAAGGATGATTTTGATAGCTCCAGATTGGCCTCGACAGCACTGGTACCCACTTCTGAGAAGTCTAGTAATGAAGCCTCCATGGCCTTTGCCTTTGATTCCACATCTGTTGTCCCAGGAGGACAGTCATTTGATCAATGTCAAGCTTCACTCTCTTCACCTAACAGCATGGCATATTCTGTTTTAAAACATAAAGGGTCTCAACTTCCACAACAAGTTTTGAATGTGATTTTGGAAGCCAGAAGGCCTAGTACAAGGAAAGTGTACGCAGATAAATGGAAGAGATTTTTATTTTGGAGTGCAGCTAAGGATTTGGATGTTTCTGAGCCTGATTTAAGTGTGGCTCTACAATACCTTACTGAGTTATTGGACAAAGGTTTGTCCTTCTCTTCTATTAAGATTCATGCTGCAGCAATTTCAGCTCACTATGATTGTGACCCTCCTTTGTTTTCTCATCCTTTATTCAAGCAATTTCTTAGAGGGGCAAAGAATATAAGACCCCCACGAAGAGCTCCTATTCCTGCTTGGGATCTCAATTTTGTGTTGGAGAAACTCACTCTACAACCTTTTGAGCCTGCAGCTACTGCTGAGTTGAAATATTTGTCATGGAAAACTGCTTTTTTGTTGGCCATTACCTCTGCAAGAAGGGTTTCTGAATTGCAGGCCCTTATGGCAGTTGAGCCTTTCTTAATTTTCCACAAGGATAGGGTATCTTTACATACAAATCCTTCCTTTATGCCTAAAGTGGTTTCTAGTGTGGCTTTAAACCAAACTATTCATTTGCCTACTTTTTATGCAAATCCCCAAACTAAAGGGGAAAAGATTTTGCACACTTTAGATGTACACAGGCAGTTGCGATATTATTTGGACAGAACTAAAGGGTTCAGACAATCTCAGCAGTTATTAGTTTCTTTTGCTTTGTGCTCTCAGGGCAAGCCCGTGTCAAAACAAACTATTTCTAAGTGGATTGGATTTTGCATTGCTTTCTGTTATTCCCATCATGGCAAAGAGGTTCCAGCTGGGATTAGACCTCATTCCACTAGGGCTACTGCCACTTCAACAGCTTTTTTGAGGGGGGTGGCTACTAAGGATATTTTGGAGGCAGCCACTTGGAGTTCAGTGCATACCTTCTCTAGGCATTACCACCTTCCATTGTACTCTAAATCCAGGGCTGGTTTTGCCACTGCTGTATTGCAGGGCATTTTGGCAGCTCCTCCTTCATTATAATTTAGCCATCCTCCCTTACCTCTGCTTTGGGATTCTACCCAAGTGTTAGGACTGCTGCAATGTGGGATGAAGAACATAGTACAGTTTTGTACCTACCATAAATGTAGATGTTCGAGGATCCACATTGCTGCAGTCCAATTTACCCTCCCGCCTTCCCCTCTGCTGTTTGAGGTGGTTGTGTGGGTTGGGTTATCCATCTGAGGTATATGGTGTTTATTGTATATATTGTATATATTGTACATATTCTTGGTGTTAGGCTGGTTGGTTGTTTAGCTGTTGCCTAGGGGTTTTTTGACCTTTTTCCTTTAGGGTCTTCTGACATCTGGGGCAAGAAAAGACTGAGGATATGACGTCGGTCATGCGCATTTGTACCCTGACGTTCTGATGTCAGTCAGATGCGCCCTGACCGACGTCAGCCTAATACTCTGATATTCGGGCCGACCGAGGGACAGCGGACTACCCAAGTGTTAGGACTGCAGCAATGTGGATCCTCTAACATCTACATTTATGGTAGGTACAAAACTGTACTTTGCTGTGTGCCATTCTATGGGCACGTAGCCTGTGGAGAGACTGAGGTTGAACAGCGTGTTTAGGTGGGGGGTTGGTTCATTCTGTAGTTCGTGCAAGACACAGCCTGGGACACCATCTGGCCCCATTGATGCTGTGTTTTTGGCTTTTGAAAGGGCTATTTTCACCTGTGCTTCTGTGATTTCTGGGAAACTACACTTTTCCGGTATTGTTGTGGGCCCTTTTGAAGGAGAGAGGGAGGTGAAGTTTGCACTGAATCTATCTGCCAGGATGTTGGCAATATCAGTAGGTTCAGTATATTTTGTGCTATTTTGCACTAGCTCAGAGCATATCTGCGAGTTGCCAATTAGATTTTTGACAAAGCTGAAGAAGGCTTTGAGGTTATCTTTCGAATCCTTGGCTATTTTTCTTTCGAAGTTAGCTTTGGATGATTTTGTGAGGGACCTTAGTGTTCTTACTGATACTGATCAGGGATGTCTTTCCTCCTTGGGATTTGCTTTTTTTTCTGAACTAGTTTCCTCCTTTTGTTGTATAACCTGATTTGAAGTAGTTAACTTAATTTGATCTGCAACCTGTGAGACCTGTGGGTATACTGATCCGAGCCGGCAACTTTTTTTTCTAGCATCTGCTCCAAGCTCTGAACTCCTCCCCTTACCCATAATGCCCTACAGTCTCCTATCTTCCCCCAGATCTCGTTTGCTGCGCCAGTAGTATGCATCGTGGTCTCATTTTGCTCTGAGCTATAAAGGGATAGTAAGTGGAAACTTTTTGCTTATATCTAGGTGTGCTAGTCTAGGATTACTTTCCTCCCCTTCTGTAGTAACGTGTTTGGTCGTTGGTGTAAAAAAAAAAAAAAAAAAAAAAAAAAAAAAAGTTTTTTGTATTAGAGTAGTAGTTTAGGCCTTTTCCCTACCTGTGTGTGTGTGTGTGTGGTTTTTGTTTTGGAAAGGTAGTACTTTTACCTTTGACTGCAGGACTATGGCTGACCAGCCAAAGCCTGTGTTCAAAAAATGTACAGTGTGTGGCCGTAAGCTTTCCCCTGCTGATGGTCACATTCTCTGTGTGTGATATACTTAGGAGTGGCACATTTATCCACTCGGTGTGCTGTCTGTTCAGGCTTCAACCCTAGGGCCCTTAGGGATCGTAAGGCCAAGCTAGTTACCAAAGGCCTTCTCCCTGTTGCCATTACCATGGATTCTGCCTCAGCCTTGGTCGCTAGTGTACCACCCCAGACAGGGACTCAACCTCCCTCTTCGTCTGGCGATGGGTCCTCGAAGGACAGATCTTCAGTCAGCAAGTCTGACAAAGATAAAAAAAAGAGAAGGAAAAGGAAAGGCGCAGAGAAGAAAGGGAGAAAAAGAAAGGTAGGTATCGAAAGAGATCCCCAAACGGGGAGCTCTTTCTCAGCCCCCCATCCAAGACAATGAGGCCTGTTTCTCCTCCGCTCCGGTCACAGCGTTTCTCACCAGAGCCGTTGGAACTTTCGGACCTGAGGCCCTCCACCCCTCTGCGTAGACCAGCCAGATCCCGAGTCAGTGGCCTCTTCGAGGTCGACTCTGAGCCTGTTGGACATGGATATGGACAGGATGATGTAGAGATTTCTTCAGACCCAAATTCAGATGGGAGTCTTGCCAGGTCCCTCCCTTCTGGAGGGGCGACCTCCATGCCTCTTTTCCACCCCATCTCTCCTTCCCTGATCCATGCTTCGGGGCTCTTGGATCCGAGGTTTTTCGGAGCTGGTAGCTCGGTGCCGACGGTTCCTCCAAACTAGACTCCGGCTGTTACCTTGAGTTCCACGGATCTGACTTCGGATCAGAGTGACTCTCGGAGCCGCGGACAGGGAGTCTGACCCGAGGGAATGGATTCTTCAGCACCGACCCTTTCGGACCCGATCCATTCCCTTGGACATTAGGCTACCCTGTCTTTGGCTCCGGTCCCCGCTTCGGATACGGGGAGGACTTCCCCCTCTGCCTTCGAAGTGGTGGAGAGGGTTCTCTCCCAGGGCTTGAGACCCAGACCCCAGCCCATCCCCTCAGATACCACCCAGCCCCCCCTGGATTTGGCGACAATTCCCTTTATCCTTTCTCAGGGACAGCCCGTGCCAGAGGATACCCAGGTCATTTTCCCAGAGGAAACCCCTGCGGCTCGCAGATCCCCCTTTGAAAATCTCACTGAAGAGGGCCACCGCAAGCGCAAAAGGAGGCACTTGGACTCCCCAGAATCCCTCACCACTGACACTGACTTAGATGAAGAAGGTTCCCCCAGGTCACCTCCTGAAGACGTCTCCTTCGGAGTAATTATAGAGATCCTCCGCCAGAGGGGGGGTTGGTCAGCCCCAAAACCTTCTGGGGATGAGTCTGTGTTCCTGGAGGCCTTTGGCATGGGCCCATCTACTTCCTAGGTGTCCCTACCAGCAGACCCCTTGGTGGACCTCATCACCACGAGGGCATGGAAGGAGCCCGACACCGTAGAGCCCATCCCCAAACGTCCTGACAAGGTTTTATCTCCTCCTTCTGATAGACAACCCTGGTCGAAAGGAGCCCCAGTTGATGCTATGTTGGTCGCAGTGGCTACAAAGAAGGAACTAGCACAGGAGAGTTACTTAGTGCACCCTCCAGACAAGGAGTCCAGGTTGGTGGATAGGTTTGGGAAGCGCGTATACTCCTCAGCGACTTTTTCTATCTGTGCGCTGAATTATTTGGCACATGTGATTCGACTTCAGCGAGACCTTGCTTCGGAATTTGCTGAGTCGCCCCCAGAGTCTTTATCGCCACAGGACAGACAGCTGTTCTCGGCGAAAATGTCTACTCTGAAGTCTGTCTCAAATACTTCTATGTGGCTACTTTCCCATGCCACGGAAGGAGCAGCTAGAGCGGCTGGGACAGGCATAGCTATGAGGCATCATGCCTGGCTCAGATTGTGTCAGTTCACGGACCCTTTCAAGGCGTCATTTATCAATGCTCCCTACGACGGTTCTTCCCTCTTTGGGAAGACAGTACGTGACACACTTGTCCAGTGCGAAAAGGATGGGAAGACTCTTTCTGCCGTTGGAGTCCGCTTCTCTAACCCTCAGTGGTCCATCTATAGGAATCAGAGGGCCGAAGATGTGGTTCCGAAAATCTCAGTTTCCCCGGGATTCTCGGGACAGCTATTCCCCCAGAGGCAGAGGGGGACAGGATCAACGCCGACCCAGAGGTAGAGGGGTCCCAGGAAGTTCGGGTCTAGGGAACCCTTCTCTGATGGACCGGGTTAGCAGCCCTGAGGGGTTGCCTGACTGTCCTACTCTGGAGGCAGTCGGGGGACGATTGTCCTTACATCCAGCGGCATGGGAGTCCATTACGATAGATCGCTGGGTTCTTCAGATAATATCCAGAGGTTACTCTAAACCTTTCATTGCCCCTCCAAATATTACAAAACACCTCCCGGATGTTCCACCCGCTCACAGGGAGGCCGCAGCTCTAGAGGTTTCAAAGCTGCTTAACGAGCCATCGAAAAGGTTCCCCCCGATCAGTCTGGATTAGCCGTCTACTCAAGGTTTTTTTTGGTGCCAAAAAAGACGGGGGACCTCAGGCCCATTCTAGACCTGTCAGCATTAAACCTGTCGGTAGCAAAACAGAAATTCCGGATGGTCACCCTACAGTCCATTCTACCTTATCTCCGAGAGTGCGACTGGATATGCTCGTTAGACCTTCAGGATACTTACTACCACATCAAAATACACAGAAGCTCCAGAAGGTTTCTGCGCTTCCGGCTGGGAGCCAGTGACTTTCAGTTCAGAGCCCTACCCTTTGGTCTCACCACAGCCCCCAGGGTGTTCACCAGGTAATGGCAGTTGTAGTGGCTCACCTGAGGCTTCAGGGTATTCAGGTGTTTCCATACCTGAACGACTGGCTCTTCGTTGTGCACAAGCATCACTTGTGTCTGGCCCGAGATTATTTAATTCGGTTAGCAGTCCTACTGGGAATTGCAGTCAATGTTCACAAATCCCATTTGCAACCAGTACAAATTCTAGACTTCGTTGGGGCATGGTTAGGCACTTTGCAGATGAAGGTATCCCTAACTCCAGACAGGATTCTACATCTCAGGTGCCACGTAGCTCAGAATGCGAACTCCAAGTCTTCAAAGGCGAGCGAGGCTCCATGGCTGCCACCATGTCTATTCTCCCGTATGCGCATCTTCACATGCGGGTTCTTCAATGGACCCTGGATATTCAGTGGTCTTGGCAAGACCTACCCATGGAATTTCCGATCAAGATCAGTCACATCTGCAGGACATATCTTCTTTGGTGGTTAACTTCACTGGAGATATCAAAAGGACACCCATTTGCGTCACCCACAGACGCCTCCCAACTCTGGTGAGGGGACACTGTTCGGGAAGGACAGTCCAAGGCATGTGGTCCCAGACAGAGACCAATTTGCACATAAATGTTCTAGAGAGGAGGGCAGTGCTTTTAGCGTTTGGAAGCCTTTCACACAGTCCTCCCTCTGATTGCAGTTCAGTCAGACATGTCGGTCGTCTGGTATATCAACAAGCAGGGGGGAACCAGATCCTACCCTCTATGTCGCGAGGTCATGAGAGTGTGGGAATGGGCGAGTTCCACCGGTCTGTGTCTTGATAGCAACGCACATCCCGGGGTGCTCCAACATTTTAGCGGACAGATTGAGCCGGCCCATTCTGATGCCTTACGAGTGGTCTCTGAAACAGTCAGTAGCGGAGGAGATTTTCCTGGCATGGGGTCAGCCTCGCTGCGATCTCTTCGCATCTCCTTTCAACGCGAAGTGCAGCGAGTTCTTCGCTCTGATTCCCTCACCAGGGGAAGCCCCCAGAGACGCTCTAGTCCATGTTTGCCCCCCCCCCCGGGCTTCTGTATGCTTATCCACCTTTACCTCTCATTCCGAAGTTTCTTCAGAAAGCTTGTCGACTATGGTGCAAAGTGATCTTCATTGTCCCGTTCTGGCCTCGTCAGGTTTGGTTCCCATTCCTTTGGTCTCATCTCTCAGCTCCCCCGTGGGTTCTGGATCCCTGCCCAGATCTAATTTCCCATCCGTCGGGGACACGTCCGGCTGATCTGGGCAGCCTCAAGCTAACAGCTTGGTTGCTCCAGTTCTGTTAATCACCAGGACTCCCGGTCTTTCATCCCAGGTAAAATCCATTCTGATGGCTTCTCTTAAAGACTCCACTAGGAAACTGTATTGCAGTAAATGGAAGCGCTTTTCCATTTGGGCTTCACAGAGAGAAATGGATCCCTTTACAGCCCCTGTTCCAGCGGTGTTGAACTTCCTGTTTGGTATCTTTCAGCAAGGAGCTAGTTCCTCCACAGTGAAAGTACAATTGGCAGCCATTTCCAGTTTTCACGTTTGTGAAGACAACATGGCCTTGGCCTCCTCTAGGCTGTGTAAGGCTTTTCTTAAAGGTACTTTTCTGTTACGGCCCCCTGTCAAGGATTCTGTACCTCCTTGGGACCTTACTTTTGTTGTACAGGCATTGGTGGCTCCTCCTTTCGAACCTGGAGCTTTGGTGGACTTAGTATTTTTGTCCTGGAAGACCGCTTTCCTAGTCGCCATCACATCGGCTAGGAGAGTTTCTGAGCTTCAAGCTCTGTCTGCCGTGCCTCCGTATTTGGTCTTCCATAATGATAGGGTCTCCCTCCGTACTAACCCTTCCTCCTTACCTATAGTGGTGTCTCTTTTCTTGTTGCCTGTTTTCTTTCCCAACTTCCAAAATAAAGGTGAATATAAACTCCATTTGTTAGATGTTCATAGACGACTTGTTTTTATCTTCATAGAACGAAGTCTTTCCGCAAGACTGACCACTTGCTTTTCCTTTTCCAAAGCGTTTATGGGAAAAGCTATTTCTAAAGTTTCTTTAGCCAGATGGATCACTCTTGTCTCCCCCCCCCCCCCCCGGTATAGTTAAGGCTCACTCTACCAGGTCCATGGCGACTTCTGCTGCTTTTTGGTCCAGGGTACCTTTGGATGATATTTGTGCATCAGCGACATGGGCCAATTCACATACCTTCATTTCCCATTACAAATTGGATCTGATTTCGAGGGGTAGAGCGTTCTTTGGCTCTGCGGTGCTCAGGAATATCCTTCCATAAGGGCCTCCCAGGATCGGAGTAGCTGGGGACTCTGTCCCACAGGTTGCAGATAACTGTCCCACAGGTTGCAGATAAAATGAAGTTAACTACTTCAGATAAAGAAGTTTATGTACTCGCCATAATGTTCCATCTGAGTAGTTATACTTCATTTTTCTGCAACATTCCCTCCCTCCATCCCCCGGACCTTATCCTGTTTTCAGGTTGGTTATTGGGTTGAGTTGCATATATATTGTTAGTTGCAGCAAACTCGATCTGAGGGAAGATATGAGACTGTAGGGCATTATGGGTAAGGGGAGGAGCTCTGAGTTGGAGCAAACTCGATTTGAGGGAAGATGTGAGACGGTAGGGCATTGTGGGTAAGGGGAGGAGCTTGGAGTTTGGAGCAGATGCTAGAAAAAAAGTTGCTGGCTCTGATCCGATACGGATCCGTATACCCACAGGTCTCACAGGTTGCAGAAAAATGAAGTATAACTACTCTGATGGAAAGTTATGGTGAGTACATAACTTCTTTTTTATGGCAGGGGTCCACCAGACTGGTTTCCTTCTCTTAGGGGAGCGAGTCTTGGTTTTGCTAGGGATGGCACGATCCATGCATCCTTATAGGTGCTCATAGAGTGCAATTGGAAAGGATTCTACATCTTGGGCAGTGGTATCCTTTTGCGTGGGGTCTGTGAAACTTACCACCTCTGCCTTAAGGTGAAGTTTGCATTAGAAAAGTTTTTCACCATGGATGTTCGTGTTACCCTGCTGCAGTCATCACACTTGGGTTATCCTGCCGTCAGGCGGTCCCGAAGTCGGCCAGAATTCCAAAGACTTGGTCTGGCGTCAGTTGCTGTCGCTTCTTCCATGACGTCAGTGCGCCAGGGGTATACAAGAGGCATCCAACGCCATTTTCTTCGGTCTTTCTTGCCGCGCGGTGCCCGAAGCAGATGTTCATCGTGTTACCCTGCTGCAGTCGTCACACTTGGGTTATCCTGTCGTCAGGCGGTCCCGCAGTCAGCCGGAATTCCAAAGTCTTGGTCTGGCGTCGGTTGCTGTCACTTCTTCCCTGACGTCAGTGCGCCAGGAGTATATATAATGCATCCGAAGCCATTTTCTTAAGTCTTTCTTGCCGCGCGATGCAGTTCTCAAGTGCCGGTCGGCCAACTCCTGAGATTTTCGAAGTCGAATTTCAGATCCGAAGTCTTCGATAAAGCCAAGTACCCCATTGGGGAACCTTTTCTTGCCTCAGACCGATGTCAGAAAAAGTTAACAATTGTATTTCTTGTGGGAAGCAAATACCTCATAAGGATTTTCATTCTTACTGCATACCTTGCTTCGGCCCAGACCACGACGTCACTGGTTGTCGTTTTTGTGCTAGGTTTAATAAGCGTACTATAAAAAGACGCTTTGATTTCGCACGACACTACTTCAGTAGAAAATTTAACTACACAATGCCGTCGGAGCAACAGACTACCGGCGTGCACAAAACACACCAGGATAAGGACTGGCAGCCTAGACCCAAGCCAGACTCTGAGGCCTCGGCTGGACCGATCTCTGGTTCTCCGGTTTTCAGTGAGGTGCCTACGCAGCCCCTGGCTACTGCAGAATTGGAACCCCAGACTGCTTTGGATTCTCTAGCAGAGAGTTCTAGGCCGACACAGCCATTTTCTTTAGGCCTTACCGACGACATTGCAGAAGGAGAAGCCGGTGCTGTAGAAACACCTTCGGTTTCAGAAGGCGTCTTCAGACAGACTACTCTCACTATAAAATCTTATGCTAAGCTTAAAACTCCTCTAAAACCTAAAAAGACTGCACTTCAGTCTCCAGTTCAAGGCCCCATGCCTAAGAAACGGATGCTTAAAATGGCTGAAGATTTGATTTCTTTAATCAGGGGTTCCCAAACCCCCCCCCCCCGACAAAAGGCCTAGACAAGAGGAGGATTATGCCTCCTCTGATCAAGTGTCTTATTTCCTCAGGCTCCTCAGAGGAACAGGATTACTCCTTTTCCCCTTATGAAGATTCTGATGCTGAAGATTCCATTCCCTCAGCTTCTCCCCCTGAAGACTATTCCTTTGGGGAAACCTTGCGTACCGTGAGGGAACATTTCCACTGGGAAGGTCAGGACTACTCCAACTCAAAGAAAAGGCTCAGAGAGTTTCTTTTACTCCCCCAGCACAGACCACTTGCTATCTCCCCAGTTTTAGACATTGTGGATGATGTTTACTTAGAATATAGTCTAAATCCTGATTCTCTGCCTCCTGCTCCAGCCAAACCAGATGGATACTATAGAGTGCCTGACTCGCACGAATTCCTTTACAAAAGCCCTGTTGCTGATCCAGAGACAGTCTCCCAGGGTCCCAAAGGGGCTAAGGCTTCTGTGGCTAAAAATCCTGTACCCTCTGAAAGGGATTCCAGAGCACTAGATAGGTGGGGGAAGAAGGTTTACACCTCAGCTACTCTAGCTATGAGATCACTAAATTGTCAATTTCACATGCTTAAATACCAGCAATTCCTAATGTCTCAAATGAAACAAAAGATGAGCACACTCCCTCAACAGTCTGAATTCAAGGAAATGCAGGATCTGTTGCATGCAGCTAAACAGGTGGGCAAACATACTTTACAATGTGGATTTGATTCCTTGGAAGCTTCCTGTAGAGCAGCTGTTACTGGGTCTGTTATACGTAGGCATGCTTGGTTAAAGGAACAAAACTCTGCCTGATCATGTTAAAGCAAAGTTACTAGATGCACCCTTACAGCAGGATATCTTATTTGGGGTTAAAGCAGAAGAGGTTTTAAAGAAAATGGAGGATAAGGCAAAATCTATGCAGACTGTTAAAGATTTCTTACAGGTACAGCCCCCACGCTTCAGCAGAAATTGGCCAACAAAAAATTGGTCCTTTCCAGCTTCTGACAGACCACAGAGGGGTAAATACAGGCACCCAAGGGGCAGAGGACAAGCACAAATCCCTTACAAACCTCGGCAATGGGGCACTGCAACACAGAAGGGAGGAGAAGACCAGTCCCAAACTACTAGAAGGCAAACACAATGACTTGCACCTCAAACTGCCAAGGAAAACTCTCTTGGCAGCTCCATTGGGAGATAAATTAGCACTTTTTGCAGACAACTGGCGCATCGTCACAAAGGACAAATGGGTCCTAGACATCATCTCACAAGGATACAGATTCCATTTCCACACCTTGCCAAGGATAAAAGGAATGCCAAACCTGCCACAAAATCAATGGGCAGAGGCACAAAAACAAATTTCAGCTCTCATGGACATAAGAGCCATTCACCTGATACCTACACAGGAACAAGGCCAAGGATTTTACTCAAGGCTCTTTCTAGTCCCCAGAAAGGACAATGCTTGGAGACCCATTCTGGACCTTTCAATTCTAAACACCTTGCAAGTACGAAATTCAAGATGCTAACACTACAGCAGCTTCTTGCCATGTTGGGCAAGAAAGCTTGGCTAGTAACGTTGGACCTCAAGGAGGCATACCTGCATGTCCCTATCAGACAAAATTGCAGAAGATACCTCCGTTTCATTGCAGGTTCAACCCATTACCAATTCTCTGCACTGCCCTTTGGCTTATCTACTGCACCCAGGGTCTTCACAAAATGCCTGGCACCAGTAATTGCATACTGCAGACAGAGGAATTCAGATATATCCATACCTGGACGACTGCCTCATCAAGCAGAAAGCAAGGACATTCTCTTACAACATCTGGCTCTTGTAAAACACCTTCTAAGTTGCCTAGGGTACACAGTAAACGAAAAGAAATCAAAACTAGTGCCCTCACAAAATATGACCTTCCTGGGTGCCAGCTTGAATACAACGGCCCAGATGGCTTGTCTGACACCAGATAAACGACTACAACTAACTCAGTACTTCACAACAATGACAACAAAGACCCAACTCCCTGCAAGAAAAATTCTGCAGGCCTTTGGCTTCATGGCATCTTGCATACTACTAATACCATTTGCAAAACTGCATAGGAGGAAATTACAATGGTACCTAAAAAGCGTATGGACTCAACACAGCCACAGCTTGGAAACAATGATACCCCTCATTCCCTGCCTTCAACAGTAGTTTCTATGGTGGTCACAGGCATGTCACCTCAACAAGGGTCAGCCTTTCACCTTACCCCCAGCCAGGCAAACTATGACAACAGATGCATCTGACTATGCTTGGGGGGCACACATGGCAGGACGGTGCGTTCACGGCATATGGACTGCAGATCAAAGGAATCTGAACATCAATCAAAAAGAGATGCTAGCTGTACAGAATGCCCTGACGGCCTTCAAGGACCTCTTACATCTAGGACAGCTTACAATAAGGACAGACAACACCACAGTAATGTGGTACATAAACAAACAAGGGGGTACACACTCCTACCCTCTATGCAGGCAAGCAATGACCTTGTGGAACACAGCACTGGCTTACCAAGTTCAATTACAAGCTCAATTCCTGCCAAGAAAAAGGAACACCTTGGCAGACGACCTAAGCAGAAACATCATGGATCCCCACGAGTGGAAACTGGATCCACAAGTATTTGTAATGATAACTCAAAAATGGGGGCACCCAGACATAGACCTGTTTGCCAGCCCCCAACACTATCCGCTAACAAAATTTTGCACAAGGACATTTCACCATCAAGCTTGGAAAGTGGATGCACTCTCATTCAGTTGGAAAATGCTGACAGTATATGCCTTCCCTCCATTGCCCCTTCTCACAAAGGTGCTGCTGATAGTCAGGATGGAGAGACCCCGAATGATACTCATTGCCCCAGACTGGCCACGCCAGGACTGGTACCCACTTAAGGAATATGGTCCAGGGCCCACCATGGATTTTACCACAGATTACTCATCTGCTCACACAGCAAGACAGTCGGATCCTACACAGCCAGCTCAAAACCTTAAATTTGGCTGCAAGGCAAATCACCTAAGCAACCAGCCAGCTCCTCTTTCTCGAGCTGTTATGGAGGTTATTCTGGAAGCCAGGAGGCCCAGCATCAGGAAAGCCTACTCAGACAAATGGAAAAGGTTTTGCGCCTGGAACCAGGCTAAAGGCCAAAACACCCTTCAGCCGGACATACCTCAGATTTTACAATATTTAACTGAGATGTTACACAAAGGCTTTTCTTTTTCATCTATTAAAATCCAAACCTCAGCTATTTCAGCTCACTTCAACACGGATCCTCCCTTATTTTCAAATCCACTTCTAAGGCAGTTTCTCAAAGGGGCCAAAAACATTAGGCCTCCCAGGAGAGCACCAACACCAACTTGGGACCTCAATTTTGTTCTGGAAAAACTTGCGCTACCTCCTTTTGGACCAGCTTTCTCAGCTGACTTAAAGTTTATATCATGGAAGACTGCCCTGCTGTTAGCAATTACTTCAGCCAGAAGAGTCTCTGAGCTTCATGCACTAATGGCAGTAGAGCCTTTCCTCATTTTCCATCAAGACAGAGTTTCTCTATGAACTAACCCCTCTTTTATGCCTAAGGTGGTATCCAGTGTGGCTCTAAATCAAACCATCCATTTATCCACCTTCTTTCCAAATCCACAGAACAAAGGAGAGAGACTCTTGCATTCCTTGGACATTCACAGGCAGCTACGTTACTACTTGGATAAAACTAAGGTTTTCAGAAAATCTGACCCGCTTTTTGTATCCTATGCTACAGCATCTCAAGGAAAGGCGATCTCAAAACAGACCATTTCCAAAAGGATAGGACATTGCATACATTTTTGCTACACCCACCATGGAAAACCAGTTCCTGCTACCATAAGGCCCCACTCTACAAGGGCAGCAGGTACATCTACAGCCTTCCTCAGGGGGGTTCCAACCAAGGATATTTTGGAAGCTGCAACTTTGAGTTCAGTACACACCTTCACCAAACACTATCACTTACCGCTTTACTCTAAGACTACAGCTGGCTTCGCCACTGCAGTTTTGCAGGGCCTTTTAGCCTTCTCTAACCCTGTTTGACTCCACCTCCCATCCTTAGCTTTGGGATTCTACCCAAGTGTGATGACTGCAGCAGGGTAACGCGATGAACATAGTACAGTTTTGTACCTACCATAAATGTAGATGTTAGAGTGTATACCCTGCTGCAGTCCAGGTTACCCTCCCTCCATCCCCTCTGACCTAACTAAAACCTTTCAGTACCTTAAAATCTGATACAACCTTTGTGGTGTATTTGCTTATAGCTGGAGGGATGTTTTGGTTGTGATAAACTTTTATTATTGGTACTATCTACTGACCACCTTTTGGGGGGGGGGGGGCACCTGACATCTGGGGCAAGAAAAACTGAAGAAAATTGAGTCGGATGCCTCTTGTATACCCCTGGCGCACTGACTCAGGGAAGAAGCGACAGCAACCGACACCGGACCAAGACTTTGGAATTCTGGCCGACTGTGGGACCGCAGGATAACCCAAGTGTGATGACTGCAGCAGGGTATACACTCGAACATCTACATTTATGGTAGGTACAAAACTGTTCTTTTCCTTGGTTGGGGGTGGGGTGTGGACATCCAGGGTGATTTAGTTTATGGTCTGATCTAACCAGTGACAGGATGACCTCCGGTATGGAATACCTGTCGCCCATGTTGGTGATGACCAGGTCCAATATGTTCTGGCCTTTGGTAGGGGAGTTTACCCAGCTGATCCAGGGCATTTGAGTTGATAAATTCCAGGACGCGCTGAGCCTGGGAGTTTGCACTCAAGTAGTTTTCCCAGTTAATGGTAGGGTAATTGAAATCACCCAGTGTCAGGGTGTTTGGTAGGACCTTCATGTTTTCCAGTGTCTCCAGAAAGGCAGAGTGGTGGTCCTAGGTCATGAAGGGTGATCTGTAGCAGGCCACAATTTGCATTGCAGATTTGCCCGATGTTAGTTGCACATGGATGATCTCAGAGGTATCGTGCTGCGCCAGTAACCTGGAGGTGTGGTTATCCTAGATGAATATGGATACACCCCATCCTTTTGTGTTTCGGTCCGTGTTCTGTGGCTGAAATGTGTGGTATGAGTTGTAGCCCAGTAGTGTTGGAGTGCTCTCTGGAGCCTTGAACCAGGTTTCATTTACTATACAGATGTCGACGTTCTCCGTACTTAGGAGCGCATGCATTTTGAGATTTAAACTCCTGGTGTTGAGTTGCATAACCCTCATTTTTTTACTTGTGCTGTTTACGGAGGTGGGTTTGAATTTTGAGCCTTGCCTAAAAAAGGCACTATGGGGCAGCAAGAGCCTTTGCCAGTATTCGAAAGCCAAGGGGTGATGGGTGCGTCTCTTGTGAAGCAGCATGGCTTGTCGAGCATGTCATCCCAGGCTGACAAGCACTGGATCTCCTTTGAATGACACCAGAAGCTTAGCCAATTGTTGAAATTGATCATTTTTTTGTTTATACTGAGGTATCATTCTCTGTGAGGGCAGGATGCTACTCAGGGTCAGGGTTATACTAGCCTGGGCTGCATGATCAGAGAGCTCTTCCATGTCTCTCTCATGTAGTCCAGGGAGGTACACCTCAGGTCATTCACACCAGCATGAACAATGACAGAGTCATATTTGTATTTGTTCTGGAGTGACCCGAGTGCTTGTGTTATGTGGCGGATTCTGGCTCCCGATAGGCAGTTAACAGTAACCTTCTCCTTGTTTAGCCTAGTGAGTGGGACGTCAGTGTGCCTGATGCTGAGTCACCTATTACTAGTGTGCTAGGTATGTTTTTTCGCCTTAAGGGCTGTGATTGTGCGGCACTTTGATTTTGTGTTTTATGTGTTGTCTGGTTTGTGACGGGAGGTGCAGGTTTTGTGGGTGTCTGCTTTGAAGCTCTCAGATGCTTTTGCAGGTTTTTATTTAGAGCCTCTGAGTATGATTTTGTGTATTTGTGTATTAGTGTATTATTTTGCCAGTGCTGGTTTAGTAGGTCTATGTGAAGCTGGAGGTGTGGTGCAAGTGTTGACCTTCTCCTCATGACTGTCTGTTCCAGTCTTTGGTGGAGTGACCTTAGCCTCCAGTTTGGCTGTATAATTGCATCTCTCGCATATGTTAGTGTTTTGTGGTAGGGGAGAGGGCTGTCTGTGTACATGAGGCAGTTGTAACATTGCCTCTGGATAGCCAGATTCACCAGCTGTACTGGAGAGTACAAGTTGCCCTTCATGCCTGAATAGTAGGGTGTGCTGCTTAGTCGCTTGGTTGGTGAGAGGTGGATAGAGAGCCTTGCCCTTATGGGCAGTCAAGTGTCAGGGTATATTAGTACTTGCTATTAGGTCTGAGCAAGTGCTGGACTGTAGGATGCTTTTCTGAGTGCTTTCGGTTGAGAGTTGGAACTAGTTTCAAGTGAAAAACTGAAGAGGAGACTTAGTGGAGCCGGGAATAATTTAACCCTAGCTAACTGGTGCTGCCCGGTGCACAAAATCGTGCAAACGCGGTTTTTAAACTACTAACGTCTGGGCTGGAACCACTCTTCCAGGGACAGATGGCTGCTCAAAGTTCCCCTCTCTCACAGGTGAACAGAGAAACTTCCCTCTATCCAAGTTAAGGTATGGGCAACTCAGAAACCTGTAACACAGCCCTGAATTCAGCACTAGCCTGAAAACTGGACTATACTAGCTTAAAAAGGCGGGAAACTAGAAATTTTTTTTTTTGTTTCTTTGAAATAAGGCAAAAACAGTAAAAAAGTACACTTAAAACAGCTTTAAACGACTACAAGCGATCAGAAAGGGCTGTCGCACTTTAGTGTGTAGCCTACAACAGTTAAACAATTTATTTAAACAAAAAACTACTTTTTAAAAGTACAGGCAGTCAAATAAGTATATGTGAAAAAAAAACAAGCTTTTAAATCACTAAGTGCTGGAAAATCAGCGTTTAAGCGGAAAACAGTTAAGTACAGCAAGAAAATACAGAAAACTGATACTCAGTCACTCCAAAGTCTCTCTCTTAAGCTGGACTTGTATCAGTTTATGGCTTTCTAGTGCTTTCCAGTAGGTTAGTTACAGGAAAGATGGGGAAACAAGCGCAGATGTGGTCTTTTAAACCAGAAATATGAAAGAGATGGACAACTTCCCGAATGATCAATAAACTACAATTCCTGGGCTAAGAACCACTCCTCTTGTGGTAGAACAGGCTACCTAGTACTTACCACTCCCACTGATAAGGTAGAAGGCTTCCCTCAAACTCAAAGGCTTGCGGTGCTTAGAAGCTTGCCAATGGTCCTTGATACAGCAACTCTGTATCTGGACTAGGCTAGTAACAGGAACGGTGGGAAACAAACCAGAAAGTTGAAAGAGTTGGGGAAAAAGCTGCCCAAACGGCCAGTAGCTACAATTTCTGGGTCAGGAACCACTCCTCTTGTGGTAGATAGGCTACCTAATGCTTACCACTCCCACTGATAAGCTAGAAGGCTTCCCTCCAACACAGAAAGGCATGGGGGGCTCAGAAGCTTAAAAAGAGTCCTGGATACAGCAAATCTGTACATGGACTAGACTAGTTACAGGAAAGGTGGGGAACAAGCGCAAAGACAGGATTTTAAGCTTTGGTTCCTCGTCTGCAGAGCTATTTAAGAGTCTGCAAGAGAAGGGAAAGGAACTCGAAGACCTTAAACACCTTTTTTTTTTTTTTTTTTTTTTTTCCTTAGGTTCCTAAATTTCATAGAAATTTTCCTGTCGAAACATCCTCCTTTTTTTTTTTTTTTTTTTTTGTGGAGACCAGCGCATTCAGCTGCTTCTGCTGCTAGCCCTAAGAAGTATTCTGGAAGACCCTCTTGGTCAAAATCTTCATCTTCAGTTCCCTCTTCTCAGCAGTCCCTTTAGCCCAGATTCAGTTCTGTGCGATTACCAAGAGTTTCTTTCAAGTTGTACCCCTCTTTCTTTTCCCACCTGTACAAGGATCACTTAAGATGCCTGGGTTTTGTCCATTATCCAAAAAGGTTACTTCATGACCTGGAAGAATCTCCCTCCTTTCATGGGTATTCCATGGTACCCCTCAAGTCAGATGCAGCTTTTTCCAGTCCTTCTTTCTCCAACTGAGGTATCGGGGCACCATACAGCCTGTTTCTTGGGATCATTGAGGCACGGGGTTTTACTCAAAGTTTCTGGTTCCAAGAAAAGATGGCCCTTGGAGACCAATTCTAGATCTTTCCCACTTGAACACCTTCCTGCAGGTTTCTTTTTTCCAAATGCTGTCCGTGCAAACAGTTTTTCCCCCTCATTTCACCTCAGGCCTTCACTGCTTCCCTAGATCTCAAAGATGCCTACTTGCATATCTCCATCTGTCCCCTGTACAGGAAATATTTACATTTCTGTGTGGGTTCTTTGCACTTTCAATTTTCTGCTTTGCCTTTTGGTCTTTCTGCTGCATTAAGGGTGTTCACAAAGTGCCTGGCTCTGACCATTGTATTTCTGAAGGTCCAGGGTATTAGCATGTATCCCTACCTGGATGACCACCTTTTCCTTGCAAACAACTCCAGTCTGTCATCTCTAAACCTAGAGAAGTCTATTCATCTCCTTAAAAACCTAGCCTTCACCATCAGTTTCAACAAATCCAGTTTGACTCCATATCAGGACAGACCTGATGATGGTCCTTCTACTAACAGATGAGGCTCAATTTCTCATTCACTTCTTAGACTCTATTGACTCAATCAGCCGTCTCAGCCAAGGAGTTCCTGGGACATTTTATGGCCTCCACAATTCCCATGCTGCCCTTTGCAAAACTCCACATGAGAAAGTTTCAGTGGTTTCTAAAGACCATTCGGTGGTAACCAGCTCATCCACTAAATGCCATGATTCCACATCTTCCATGTCTGAAGTCCGAGCTCCTTTGGTGGATTCGGCAGTTATATTTGAATCCAGGTCTTCCTCTTCTTCTGCCGCAGCCTTCTCAACAACTCTTCACAGATGCTTCAGACATGGGCTGGGGGGTGACTTTTGCATCCAGACAAGTTCAGGGTCTGTAGTCTGTCTCGGAGGAGAGAGCACATAAACATCAGAGAAATTAGGGCTCTGCTTATAGCTTTGCAATTTGCAAATTTTGCACCCTCTTTTTGAACCAGGTCCTCTGAAAATCCTTACAGACCACACCACTATCCTATGGTACTTAAACAGGGTGCTACCAGATCTTACCTTTTATACAGGCTGGCAATGAAGGCATGGGAGCTGGCCATTCAGTACAAGGTCACTCTTCATGCTGATAGCCACAGCATATTGAGCAGATTGAAGATGGATGCATTAAGCAGGACTATGACACAATTCCACAGATGGATGCTTCACAGGGATGTGTTCTTGGATCAAATTGATTGGTGGGGTATTCCACATCTGGATCTGTATGCCTCCCCTCAGAACAAACAGCTTCCTCTCTTTTCTGCAAGGACCCTGCATCTGGCTTGGAAGGTGGGATTCCCTTCCCATGGAAGGGGATGTTTCTTTATGCATCCCCCCTTCACTGTCATACAGAAATTCGTACTGAAGATGCATCAGGACAAACTGAAAATGTCGGTGACTCCCTTTTTGGCAAAGACAGCATTGGTTCCCCCATCTTCTGCAGTTAGCAGAGTACCTTCACCACAAGTTGCCTCACTGGATGGATCTTCTCACACAGGACAAGGGATCCTTACTTCATCAACATTACAACTGACCCTGTGGCTGATCAACTTGTGATCCCTTTCAGGCACCTTTATTCTCAGTATGTGCATGGGTTTTTTCGCAGGAAGCCAGAAACCCCATACAAGAAAGTCTTATATTTCCAAATGGAGAAGATTTTCTGTCTGGTGTCTTAAATCTTGGATCAACCCAGCAGCCCTGGGTCAACATGCTACTGGCCGGCTGGTGTCTAGTTGGGGTCTATATTATATGAATGAAAGTTCATATAAGAAAAAGCTTAATGAGCGAAAATCCCGGAAGTCGAAAACAATTATTGTGAGGGGCTGTGCCCCCCCCCCCCCCAAACCCCCCGCTAAATATATTCAACTCCTGAGATCGCACTACATGAGGAAAGGGCAAAAACACCAATCTTCACTGTACTGTGATTCTACAACACGCACCTCTATGTCCGGGAGTTTCACTCATTAGAGCATTCACTTATATGAACTTTTGTTCATATGATATAGACCCGTCTAGTTGCCCAGCCTGGGTTACCTGGGATAGCTCTCAGAGAAAGCTGGGCGTAAAACCAATCATGAACTGTGAATTGCTACACTTAATGTAAGTTCACTGATAGGATGCAGTTTGGAAGTGGATGACATGATACGGAGGAGGCTGGACATCCTGTGTGTCCAAGAGACAAATTGGAAGGACATTGCAGCGAAGCAGCTACTTGGCTTGAGATCCAGATTCTACTACTTGGAAGGGGGACATGATAGAAATAGTGTGGGGGTGTGGTGAGAGAGAGAGGCTTCAGGAGGCAGTGAGGGATATCATCAGAATTAGTGACAGACTCATGGCAATCAGACTCCAGTCTAATGATAGGCCCTATGCCCCACAGGGTTGTGATAATGAGGAAGAGTGCAGGACCTACTAGATAAAGCAGGGCAACATGAATTGGTGTTGGTAATGGGTGACTTGAATGCACGTACCAGGTTGGAACAGGATATGAGGACTGCATGGGTCCACATGGAGAGGCCATTCTAGACTTCTGTCTGGCAAATGGGTTGATGTTAGCCAACACAAGGTTCCGAAAGAGAGAGAGTCAGAAGATCACATAAGAGTGGCTAGCATGTAACTTTATTTTTTCCTTACTACGAGGAAGTCTGCCTTTCTGAAAAAGCAGTGGCGTAGTCCGTGATTGCATAGTCATCCCCAGTGAAAGTGTCTGCTCACAGAGTAAACCACTGGTTGCTACAATACGCTGCAAGCATTGGTCAAACAAGGCTCTAAGGGCAACAGAGACCAGGGCTCTAGCACCCCAAGAAAAGGAGGAGATAGGTGGAGTTGAAGAATGGCAGTGCCTCAAAACAACATGTGTGAGGAGTACAGAACAGATATGTGGCCAAGCCAGGTATGGAAATAAGGTACGTAAGGAAAGGTGGTGGTGGGATGCAGAAGTCCAGGAAGTCATGAAAAGAAAGGAGGAGTGCAAGAAAAAGTGGGATACAGAAAAGCCCGACCAGGCTAGGAAAGAATGCTGGTTGGCTAACAATGAAGCTAAGAAAGGAGTTGCAAGAGCAAAGAATAAGGCATCGGAGGCACTCTACCAGCTTCTGAAAAGTCATTCAGTAGGTGGCACAAACTATGTATATATCTGATTGCAAGGCAAAGATAGAAAGATGAAGATAGTCAGACACCCTTCGTAAGGTATGCCCGCAGTAACATGTTCACCAGTCCACAGAACATCAAAGGCAGATGGAAGGAGTATTTCCACCAGCTTCTGAATGAAGAAACCCCACAGAAGTTGTACTGCCCCAAAAATGGTCTGCGATGAGAGAAGAGGAAGAGCCCACCCTAGAAGAATAGTACTAAGGAAGATTAAGTCTAGGACAGCAGCCAGTTCCGATGAGGTCACAGCAGATATGGTAAAGATGCTGAGTGAGTTGGGGAAATATAGCTCCTGAGGGTGATCCTAGCAGTATGGAGAGAATGGCATATCCCAGATGGCTAGAGAATGAGTACTCCTGCCAGTGTACAGAAACAAGGGAGCATCCAGAACTCTGGGCAGTACAGAGGCGTCAAGACTCTTATCACATTGCATGAAAGTTCTGGAGAGGTGATTTGATAAACGGATATACAGAGTAGTAGAATGTAAGATGGGAGATGAGTTAGGTTTTGGATCAGGGTGCAGCACAACTGGCCTGATTTTTTGCAGTGAGACAGTTGTGAAGAAGCTAGATATAAGGTAAGAGTCCAACTTGGGTATACCTAGACTTGGAGAAAGCATATGACCAGGTCCCAAGAAAGCTGATCTGGGCAGTACTGCGGTAGTTCGAAAGTCCCAGAAACATTGGTAGAATTAGTGCAAGCTATGTTCAAGGACCCAGTGATTTAAGTACAAACAGTGTTTGCCCTTGCAGAAGGGTTCCCAGGGGGAGTAGGTGTACACCATAGTTCAGCTCTGAGCCCATTGTTGCTCATACTGGTGATGGACTACATTAGCAAACAAGTTGTAAGGGACAGATCCACATAATTGCTGTATGCAAACTATGTGGCATTACAGGCAGACTCTGAGCAAGAACATCAGCAAAGGATAGGAGAATGAAATACAAAACTTAAGACCCATGGAATGTAACTAAGCACAGATAAGACAGTGATAATGGCAGCAAATTGGGGAGATCAGAAGAAGCTGAGAGTTGAGATAGAAGGGAAGATGCTTGAAGCTATTTACCTGATGTTCATCGTGTTTCACTGTGTTGGTCATTACATTTGGGGTAATCTGCTGGCAGGTTGCCCTCAGTCGGCCTGATTAACAAGTCTTGGGTCCTGCGTCGGTTGCTGTCCCTTCTTCCATGACGTCAGGAGTATAAAACATGCAGCCGACACCATTACATCAGTCTTTCTTGCCGCGCGGTACCCGAAGCAGAAGCAGTTCGCAAGTGCCGGTTGGCCGACTCCTGAAATTTTCGTTTTCAAGTTTCAGAACCGAAGTCTTCAACTTAAATCTAAGTACCCCGTTGGCAAAACTTTTTCTTGCTCCTTACCGATGTCAGTAAAAGTTAATAATTGTATTACTTGTGGGAAGCAAATAACCTCATAAGGATTTTCATTTGTACTGCATTCCTTGCCTAGGCCCTGACCAACGATGTACCTTGCTGTCGGTTTTGTGCTTTATTTAATCCGCGCACTATCCGTCGTCAGTACATTTTTACTTCAAAATATTTCTGTTATTGGTTTAATTATCCAGAAATGATGTCTGTTAGCCATCCGACTACTGGAATACCAAAAAAAGGAAAGAAAAAGAGAGAGGTTGTTTAGGTCCAAAACTGCCGACGACGCTTCTCCTAAGCCAGTCACCAGTTCGCCGGTATTCAGTGAGGCTCTTTCGCAGCCCCTGATACCCACTACTTCTGATAAGCAGGCCTCTACTGCGACCCATTTGGAGTCCGGTATGCCGCAGGATGCTTTACATATAGAACCCTTGGATGGGTTCAGTCGCTGAGCAGTCCCCGGCTTCTGAGAGTGTATTCAGGCTTACGGACTTGCATGTTAAACAGACTCCAACTTCAGTGCTAAGGCCTAAATCTTGATCTATGTCTAAAAAAATTACGCCCAGGTGACATGCTCATGCCCGTATGCCTACAAAACTAATGATCAAAATGGCTGAAGATATAATTACTCTACTCTAATCAGGGGTAGTCAACCCCCCCCCCCCTCCAAGAGGCCTAGGATTGAATTTGACTATGAATCTTCTGAACTCTGTTTGTTTCTTCTGACTCTTCTAATGATCTAGATTTGTCCATACCTACTTATGAGGACTCTGATGCAGAGGATTCCATTCTCTCTGCTTCTCTGCCTGAGGATTTCTCTTTTGGGGAAACTTTACATACCTTAAGGGAGCATTTCCCAAGTCAGGATTTCTCTGAATCCAAAAAGAGGCTTAGGGATTTCCTTCTTCCTCAGCATAGGCCTTTGGCTATACCTCCTGTACTAGATATTGTTGATGTATTTATGGAATCCAGTATGGGTCCTGATTCCTTGCCTCCAGCCCCTAGCAAACCACACTGGTACTACAGGGTTCCTGAGTCCCACATATTCCTTTTCAAAAATCCTGTTGCGGACCCTGAAACCATTTCTCAGGAGCCCAAGGGCATTGAGGCTTCTACTGCTAAAAATCCTACCCCTTCTGATAGAGACTGCAGGGCACTGGGATAGACTGGGTAAAAAGGTTTATACTTCTGCAACCTTAGCAATCAGGGCTTTAAACTGTCAATTCCATATGCTAAAATATCAACAGCATAACATGGGACTGCTTAAACAGAAAATGATGATGATTTCTGACTGTGTGGAGAATAAAGATTTGCAGGATTTATTGCATTCAGCTGAACAAGTTGGCAAACATACTTTGCAGTGTGGTTTTGATTCCTTAGAGGCCTCTTGTAGGACTGCTGTTACTGGGTCTGTGCTTAGAAGTTACTGGGTCTGTGCTTAGAAGGCATGCTTGGCTTAAGGAGCAATCTCTGCCTGATCATGTTAAAGCAAAAACTTTTGGATGCTCCTTTACAGCAGTACTGCTTATTTGGCAATAAGGCTGGATAAGTTCTAAAAAAGATGGAATATAAAGCTAAATCTATGCAGACTGTGAAAGATTTCTTACAAGTTCAACGTCTTAAAGAACTGGTCCTTTCCAGCTCCTTCCAGAGCCACTATGGCCAAACGCAGACATTCAAAACCACCAGGTTTCAGTCCCAAGGGACTTTCAGAACTAAGCAATGGGATGCTTCCACTTCCAAATCTGGAAACAACAAGGCACCACCCTATGGTAAACAGTCTCAATGACTTCCCTTTGAAATTACCAAGCACTTACCTCTTAGCCGCCCCTTTGGGTGGGGTGGGGGGACTGGCTCTCTTCATTCAAGAAACTGGCAACTTATAACCCAGGACAAATGGGTTTTAAATAGTGTCCCAGGGATACAGATTTTGTTTCCACATGCTGCCAACAGCAAACGGGTGGCCAGACCTGCCCCCAAATCAGTGGGCAGAGGCAAGTACTTTCCCTCCTAAACATGGGTGCTATTCAACTAGTACCAGAAGAAGGACAAGGTTTCTATTCCAGACTTTTCCTGGTACCCAGAAAAGACAAATCATGGCGTCCAATTCTGGACCTGTCTACTCTAAACACCTTCTGGACATTCCAAAATTCAAGATGCTGACTCTTCACCAGTTACTTCCTGTGCTAGGCAAGGATGCCTGGTTGGCAACTCTCAACTTAAAAGAGGTTTACCTGCATGTCCCAATCGGGGAATCTTGCAGAAGATTCCTACGCTTCCAAGCAGGCTGCATGCATTATCAGTTCTCTGCACTGCCCTTTGGCTTGTCTACTGTGCCCAGGGTTTTCACAAAGTACCTGGCTCCAGTAATTGCATTTTGCAGGCAAAGAAATATTCAGATATATCCATACCTGGACGATTGTCTAATTCGGGCAGAAAACCAGGCCATTTTTGTAAGACATCTGGCGTTTGTAAATAGACTTCTAACCTGTCTAGGGTACACCATAAACAAAAAGAAATCTCAACTGGTACCCTCTCAAAATTACATTCCTGTGTGCAAGCTTGAGTACAGCTGCCCAGATGGCTTTCCTTACGCCAGAAAAGCAAATTAATTTGGTGACCTACTTCAAACAGGCGGCTACAAAAACCCTGCTATCTGCAAGGCAAATACTGCAAGCCTTGGAGTTCATGGCCTCATGCATTCTTCTAATTCCATATGCAAGACTGCATATGAGGAAACTTTAGTGGTACTTAAAAAGTTTATGGAGTTAACATTGTCACAGCCTGGAAACAATGATTCCCATCATACCTTGCCTGCGCCTAGAGTTCCTATGGTGGGCAGAGGCCTGCCACCAAAACCAGGGACTGCCATTCACACCACCCCCTGCTGCCCAAACCCTAACTACAGATGCATCTGACTACGCATGGGGGGGGGGGCTCATCTGGCAGGGAAGTGCATTCAGGGCAAATGGAGCCCAAGTTAAATGCACCTTCATATCAATCAAAAAGAAATGCCAGCTGTACAGAATGCACTGACAGCCTTCGAGGACTACCTTCATCCAGGACAATTACTGATAAAGACAGACAACACCCACGGTTATGTGGTACATAAACAAGCAGGGGGTACACATTCCTACCCCCTCTGCAGACTAGCCATGGCATTATGGAACACTGCCTTGAGCTACCAAGTACAACTACAAGCTCAATTCCTGCCAGGAAAGAAGAATGTTCTGGCAGACGAACTAAGCAGAAATTTCATGGACCCTCATGAATGGAAACCGGAACTACGGATTTTCAACATGTTGACATGCAAATGGGGGAGCCCAGACATAGATCTTTTTGCCTCACCCCAGAACTACCAGTTGGACAAATTTTGCACAAGAACTCATCACAAAAAGCCTTGAAAGTGGATGCTCAGTCCTTCAACTGGAAAAACCTATCAGTCTATGCCTTTCCCCCCC
>NC_056725.1:1670848859-1670888859 GCF_019279795.1 Protopterus annectens
GAACCTTGCCTAAAAAAGGCACTAGAGTGGTGGCAAGAGCCTTTGCCAGTATCCGGAATCCCAAGGGCGACAGGTGCAGGCCATCTCTGGCAAAGCAGCATGGCCCAATCATGCCATCCCAGGTAGACAGATACTGGATTCCCTTAGAATGACACCAGAAGCTTAGCCAATTGTTGAAGGCAATCATTTTATCCTTGTAATGTGAAATCATTCTGGGTGATGTCAGGATGCTACTCAGGGCTAGGGTCATACCTGCCTGGGCTGCAAGATGGGAGAGCTCTTCCATGTCTCTCCATGTAGTCCAGAGAGGTACGTCTCGGGTCATTCACACCAGCTTGGACAATGACCGTCATATTTGTACTTGTGGAGTGACCTGAGTGCGTGCGTTTGTGGTCGATCCTGGCACCTGACAGGCAGTTGCCAGTAACTTGGTGAGTGGAACATCAGTGTGGTTGACTATTATGTCACCTATGACTATAGTGTTGGGTACTTTATTCCTTATGGGCTGTAGTTGAGTGGCACACTGAGTATGTGGGTTATGTGTCATTTGGGTTGTGTTGGGGGTGGTGGAGGTTGCTTGCATTTCTGCTTTGGAGGTCTCTGTTTGGGTAGATTTTTACTGAGAGTCTCCACGAATGTAGGTGTGTGTTTTGTGCTTTGTGTGTTTTGGTGGTGTAGGTTTTGAGGGACTTTGTGATGTGTAGTGCAGTCCAAGTGTTTACCTTCTCCTCTTGACTGTCTAGTCCAGTCTTCGGTGAAGAGAGCTTTGCTTCCAGTTTGGCTATATAAGTGCATCTCTCTCAGTTCGTAGTGTTGACTGGTTGGAGGAGAGGGTTGTCTGTGTACGAGGCAATTGCTGCACTGTCCCAAGATGCCCAGGTTCATCAGGTAGACAGGCGAAAACACCGGGAGCTGACCTTTAGACATGCCTGGATAGGTGCTTATTTATTAAGTACCAAAAACTGTTTTTCCTCTAGACAAGTGAGGAAAGTTGAGTGCTGTAGTAATTTTGTAGCTTATTTAGTGCTTAACAATGAGTTCTGAACAAGTGCCGAGCTCAAAGAAGCAGATTTGAGTGCTAAAACTAAAAAGCTGGCTAGTTGCAAGGGAAAATTTGAAGAGCAGACGTTATGGCGCCAGGAATAGTTTAACCCTACTTTAGTGTGTGTGTGGGGGGGGGGGGGGCTCAGAAGCTTACAAACAGTCCTGGATATAGCAAATCTGTATCTGAACAAGACTTGTTACAGGAAAGGGGGGTAAGCAAGCTTAGAATTTTTTCCCCCATTAAAGTGGAAATGGAGAAAGCTGGAACAGAAGTTAATTCAAGGGTAAAAATCTGAGTGGGTTGGCCTTCACAAATATTCTCTATTAGATTGAATGAACTAATGACACTAGACTGGGAGGAGTGTCACAGATCATCAAATGTACAGTATGGGCGGGCAACTGCAAAGCCACCAAGTTTAAGAACACCACAACATTTGGGAGGGTGAATGGGGCAACTATTACAGTTCCTAGCTGTAGCCACTAAATGAAAGTTTTAAAATGGATCAAGGAGCAAGCAGACTCTAGAGAATGCTTTTAACTGTAAACAGAATAGATCAGAACACAGAAACCTCAAAAAATCAAAAATGCACAGAAAAGCTCTGAGAGAGCACTCACAAAGTACAACTCTCAGTTTGAAAAAGCAGTTTACAGTTAAGTAATTCAGTAAACATGCAATTAGAGTAATGAAACAGTATTTAGCAATGAAAAATGCAGTTAAAACGGTATAAAACAGTACATAAATGCATCCGTAAAAAAAGCTTTATAACGGTGCAAAATGTAGTAGATTAACTGTATAGCACAATTATAAGCGTTTCAGAAGTGCAGCTCGGTGAAATAAGTGCAAGAAATAACTTATCCTCCTCGTGGAATCTTAAGGAATATCCGCTTAGTTTCATTAATGAAATGCCATCCACAGCCTGATAAAACAAGCACAACCTTTTCAAGGCACATGGTTTATATACCAGTAAGGATGGAAGAGTTAGAAGATCAAATTACTACTTCTTCCCTGCTATTACCCATTCACTCGTACTACAGAAGGTCAGGAGGCCCTGTTACTCTCAATAATAATGAAGACAGGCTATCAGCAGAAAATGGCTGCCAGACACACAGGAAACTCAAACAAAACTATCAGGCCTAGACAACAGTAAGCCTCTATCATAGGTAAGTACTAGGCTATCTCCCCAAGGGCATTTATAAGCCTAGCCAGAATGTTTGGCTTTCGCCACCCACTTAGATTAGATGTTCATCATGCATACAGCTGCAGTCATAACAGATGGGTTCTCCTGCCGTCAGGCAGGTCCTCGGTCGGCCGAATTCCAAAGTCTAGGTCCGGCGTCGGTTGTCGTCGCTTCTTCCCTGACGTCAGTGCGACAGGGGTATAAAAGAACCAGCCGATGCCATTTTCTCCAGTCTTTCTTGCCGCGCGGTGCCCGAAGCAGAAGCAGTTCGCAAGTGCCGGTCGGCCAGCTCCTGAGATTACAAAAAATTTGGAAACTGAAGTCTTCTTAAAAGCTAAGTACCCCGTTGGGAAAACTTTTCTTGCCTCAGACCGATGTCCGACAACGTTAATAATTGTATTTCTTGTGGGAAGCAAATACCGCATAAGGATTTCCATTCCCTCTGTATACCTTGTTTAGGCCCAGACCACGACGTCTCGGTCTGTCGCTTTTGTGCTATATTCAACAAACGCACTATTAAACGTCGGGCGGAGTTCGCCCAGCATTTTTTTGGGAAAGCATTTAACTATACTATGTCATCGGATACTCCGACTCCGGTTTTGTCTAAAAAATGCAAAGACAAGGACAGACTCTCGAGGTCCGGGGCCTCTACCGACACCACGCCAAAGCCGACTACATGTGGTCCGGTTCTCAGCGAGGCACCTACGCAGCCCCTGATTACCGACGACACATCTTTGGCGGTGTCTCCTGTACCCGAGATCTCAGGCTCCTCGGCCCACACCCCGACTACAGATACCGAAGCCACTCTTGGCGTTGAAACACAGAATGTGGACAGGTCCACCTCCACTCAAGGTGTCTTCAGACCTTCCTCTTCTTTCTCCATCAAGGCTTTCACCAAGTCTAAAGCAACCATGCACCCTAAGAGACCAGCTACACAGGGCCCATCTCCAGGCCCCATGCCTAAGAAACAGATGCTTAAAATGGCTGAGGATTTAATTACTGTAATCAGAGGTTCTCAGCCTCTTCCGGACAAAAGGCCCCGAGTGGAGGAAGATTCCCCCTCCTCTGATCAGGGCTCCATTATTTCAGAACACTCTGATGATCAGGAACAGTCTTACTCCCCTTTTGAAGACTCTGATGCAGAGGAGTCTATTCCTTCTGTATCCCCCCCTGAGGATTACTCATTTGGGGAAACTTTGCATACCTTAAGGGAATACTTCCACTGGGAAGGCCAGGATTATTCAGATTCCAAGAAAAGGCTCAGGGAATTTCTTTTGTTACCCCAGCACAGGCCTCTGGCTATACCTCCTGTCTTGGGCATCCTAGATGATGTTTACTCTGAGGCCTGTCTTAACCCGGACTCTCTACCTCCAGCTCCAGTTAAGCCTGACAGGTACTACAGGGTTCCTGACTCACACCAATTTCTATACAAAAGCCATGCTGCTGACCTAGAAACCATCTCACAGGGGCCCAAGGGAGTTAAGGCCTCGATTGCCAAAAATCCATTGCCTTCCGAGAGAGACTCCAGATCCTTAGAAAGGTGGGGGAAAAAGGTATATACCTCTGCTACCTTATCCATGAGGGCCTTCAACTGTCAGTTTCATATGCTAAAATACCAACAGTTTCTGTTATCTCAATTGAAAAGTAAAATGTCACAACCTGAACAACCAGACTTGAAGGAGTTGCAGGATTTGATGCATAGTGCAGAACAAGTGGGTAAACATACCTTACAGTGTGGTTTTGATGCTCTAGAGGCCTCATGTAGAGCTGCTGTTACAGGCTCAGTCATACGTAGGCACGCCTGGCTCAAGGAACAAGCCTTGCTTGTTCATGTCAAAGCTAAATTACTAGACGCCCCTCTTCAAAAGGATGTACTATTTGGGGCAAATGCTGGGGAAGTATTATGGAAAATGGAGGAAAAGGCTAAATCAATGCAAACTGTGAAAGAATTTCTGCAGGTTCAACACCCACGTTTTTGTAGAAATTGGCCTTCCAAAAACTGGTCCTTTCCTGCCACAGACAGACCCCAAAGAGGCAGATACAGGCGCCCGAGGGGCAGAGGGCAATCACAAGGATCGTACAGATACAGTACACACGAAATGCCTGGCATCAGTAATTGCCTACTGCAGACTTCAAGGGATACAAATATACCCTTATTTGGTTTACTATTACAAGGTCGAACGGCACTCCGACTGTCGTATAGTCGACAACGGAAGGTCGAAACTGATAATCGCGAACTCAAACTAACAATCTAGGAATGGGTTTCAACATGGGTCGAGGTAAGGGAGATGTTTGTAGTTCAGAATAATACGAACACCTACCTCAACCCATGTTAACACTGTTCCTAGATTGATTGTTTGACTTCGACATTTACGACCTTCCGTTGTCGACTATAGTACAGTTGAAGGAGTGCCGTTCGACCTTTTAATAGTAAACCCCTTATTTGGATGACTGCCTGATCCAAGCGGACAGCAAGCACTTTCTTCTGAAACATCTGGCTTATGTAATAATGTTATTAAACTCTCTGGGATACACAGTCAAGAAAGAGAAATCAAGGCTAATACCCTCTCTGAAGATAATTTTCCTGGGTGCCAATTGGGACACAAACACCCAGATGGCCTACCTCACGCCAGAGAAGCAGGGGCAACTAATTCAATATTTCAGGACACTGGCAAATTGCACCAGGCTGACTGCAAGGAAAATCCTGCAGGCTCTGGGCTTCATGGCATCTTGCATCTTACTAATCCCATGTGCAAAGCTGCATATGAGAAAACTACAATGTTACCTAAAAAACATATGGTCTCAACACAGCCACAGTTTGGAAACAATAATACCACTAATTCCATGTCTGCAAAAGGAATTTCTGTGGTGGGCTCAAGCATGTCAAACAAACACAGGTCTTCCATTCAGCAAGCCTCAAGCAAATCAAGTCATCACAACAGACTCGACTCCGCTTGGCGCACATGACAGACCGGTGCATTCAGGGCAAATGGTCCCAAAAAGAAAAGCACCTTCACATCAATCAAAAAGAAATGCTAGCAGTAGTAAATGCTATTATAGCTTTCAAGGACCTTCTACAACCAGGTCAACTATTGATAAGAACGGTCAACACCACAGTTATGTGGTACATAAACAAGCAGGGAGGAACGCATTCTTATCCCCTATGCAAACTGGCCATGTCACTTTGGAACATGGCCATGGACTTGCAAATGGAACTACAAGCACAGTACTTGCCAGGCAAGGAAAACACGCTGGCAGACAACCTAAGCAGGAATATGACCGATCCACACGAATGGAAGTTGCATCCAAAAGTTTTTTCAGAAATAATCCAAGAATGGGGAAGGCCAGACATAGATCTCTTTGCCTCCCACAAAAATCATCAATTGACAAAATTCTGCTCAAGGATCTCCCATCCAAAGGCCTGGAGAGTGGACGCTCTCTCTTTCAGTTGGACATCAATGACCGTTTATGCCTTCCCGCCTCTTCCTATGCTGCCCAAAGTCCTATTGAAGACCAGAGCAGACAGACCAAAGATGATCCTCATTGCTCCGGACTGGCCAAGACAACACTGGTACCCACTCCTGAGGAGCCTGACGCATTCCCCACCATGGACCCTGCCTCTAATGCCTCCTCTTCTGACTCAGCACAGCTTCAAAACTCTTCACAGTCAGCTAAAAACACTCAATCTAGCCGCATGGAAGATTCCTTAGCATCACAGCAGGCCCTACTCTCCAAGGAGGTGCAGGATGTCATTTTGGAGGCCAGAAGGCCATCAACTAGAAAAGCTTACTCCACAAAATAGAAACGTTTTTGTGTCTGGAATGAGAAAAAGGGCCAGAACCCTGGAAAACTGAATTTACCTCAAATACTACAATATTTGGCTGAACTACTAAGCAGTGGACTTTCGTTCTCCTCCATCAAAATCCATGCCTCAGCCATTTCTGCAGAATACAACACTGATCCACCTTTATTCTCTCACCCTGTATTAAGACAGTTCCTCAGAGGTGCTAAGAATTTAAGACCTCCAAGGAAACCACCAGTACCTGCTTGGGATCTTAATTTAATTCTGGAAAAACTGACTTTGCCTCCTTTTGAGCCAGCCTCCTAATCAGATTTGCAATATTTGTCCTGGAAAACAGCTTTCCTTCTGGCTATCACTTCAGCTCGTAGAGTTTCAGAACTACAGGCTCTCATGGCTGTCAAGCCTTTTATCATCTTCCATCAGGACAGAATTTCCTTACGAACCAACCCATCCTTCATGCCTAAAGTGGTATCCAGGGTAGCTTTAAATCAGGCCATACATTTACCTACTTTTTATCCTAATCCTCAAAACAAAGGGGAGAGATTACTACATTCCTTGGACATCCACAGACAACTGCGTTATTATTTGGACAGAACAAAACCTTTCAGAAAATCAGAACAGCTGTTTGTGGCCTATGCGAGGAGCTCAAGGAAAGCCAATTTCCAAACAGACAATCTCAAAATGGATAGCCCACTGCATACGCTTTTGCTATTCCTTTCATGGCAAAACTGTACCTACAGGCATTAGAACTCATTCCACCAGGGCCACAGCCACCTCTGTAGCCTTCCTCAGAGGAGTTCCTACCAAGGATATTTTGGAAGCAGCCACTTGGAGTTCTGTGCATACCTTTTCCAAGCACTACAACCTACCATTATACTCCAAATCTAGAGCAGGCTTTGCCATTGCAGTCTTGTAGGGCATTTTGGCTCCTAGTTCCACCTAGTGCCTACCACCCCTTTCTTAGCTTTGGGATTCTACCCATCTGTTATGACTGCAGCTGTATGCACGATGAACATAGTACAGTTTTGTACCTACCATAAATGTAGATGTTTGAGTGCTAATACAGCTGCAGTCCAGGTTTCCCTCCTTCCTTCCCCTCTAGGGGTATTCATTTATGGTGTATTTGCTTGCAACTACTGTTTTTTGATTATATTGCATTGCATTATTACATAATTTTATGTATTGCCTTCCTTCTGGGGGCACCTGACTTCTGGGGCAAGAAAAACTGAAGAAAATGGTGTCGGCTGGTTCTTTTATACCCCTGTCGCACTGATGTCAGGGAAGAAGCGACTACAACCGATGCCGGACCTAGACTTTGGAATTCGGCCGACCGAGGACCCGCCTGACGGCAGGAGAACCCATCTGTTATGACTGCAGCTGTATTAGCACTCAAACATCTACATTTATGGTAGGTACAAAACTGTACTTTCCCTGTGCCCCTGTCCAGCAGAGCCATTAGTTCCCTGTGCCACTGTCCAGCAGAGCCACTGCAGTGATCCTCGGGGTAAATTTTCTGTTTCCAGTCCACCCGTCAAGGTTTCTCTTTAAGAGCGTTAGTGAGGGGCTCTGCCTGATATATATTGGAATCCTGTTCCAAAGCATGTGGAGTCTCTGGGACAGGAATCTATCCCTCCAGCATGTCCTATTTATCGTTGTGGTGAGGTTTATATCTCTAGAGTGTGTGACTCTCCGGGTTTTTTTTTTTTTTTTTTTTTTAAGGTGGAGCATGTCCATCAATTCTGGGTTGGACATGGCCTTGTATGTCAGGCAGAGATCACCTCTGAGTAAGTGGTATGCAACCGAGTGCAGCTGGAGTTTCTTGAGTCGGGCTGCATAGGGCATCTGTTTGAAGCCAGTAATCCTCTTTGTGAGGTACTTTTGTGGTCTTTCCAGCTGTTGCAGCTGTCCTGTAAGGTACATCCCAGATGGGGTGTTGTATTCTAGGATTGTTCTAATGAGTGATGGGTAGAGAGGCTGAATAACCTCTTTTGTTCTAAATGCGAACCCTGTTGTGATTAGGTGGCCACATAGAAGGATTTTCTAACCACCTTGGCAATTA
The DNA here is from genome assembly GCF_019279795.1 of Protopterus annectens. Lineage (NCBI taxonomy): Eukaryota > Metazoa > Chordata > Ceratodontiformes > Protopteridae > Protopterus > Protopterus annectens. Next base: position 1,670,856,943 of record NC_056725.1, read on the forward strand.
TGATTATCAAAGGAGAGATTACTATCTACTTGGGTCCCCAGATCCCTTATTACATTTTCTGTTTTTAGGGGACTACCACTTTTGTGGTAGTTCGTGGGTCCTTTGTTTTTTCCAAAGAGGATGACTATGCACTTTTTGGCATTTAATTTGAGGCCATGATTTTGACACCAGGTATCCATCTCAGTGAGACCCTTCTGGAGGGTGTCTGTATCAGCCGGGGAATCTATTATGGCCCCTAGTTTGCAGTCGTCTGCGTACTTGGTCAGCCATAGTCCTGCTTTGCTTGCCTTGTACCTCTGAGAAGTATATACCAAACAGGAGGGGTCCTAGGACTGAGCCCTGGGGGACGCCATTTGCAACCGGTTTAGAGTCAGACATAGAGCCTACAACTCTCGCCATGTGGGTTCTATCCATGAGCCAGTTGGCAACCCATCTCGTGACGTAGGGGTTTATGTTCAAGCTGGTGAGCTTGTCTATAATACTAGAATGGGGAATGGCGTCGAAAGCCTTTGTGAGGTTTAGGTAGGCTGTGTGGACCTCCTGTCCCTCGTCTAGTGCCTTGGTAATGGTCTCAAAGAAGTCCACCAGGTTTCGGAGGCATGATCTGCCCTTAACAAAGCCAAGCTGGATAGGGTACAAGATTAGGAGGTTCCCAATGTCTCTGTTAATGAGTCCCATGATGATGCGCTCCATAGCCTTGCAGACCAGGCTAGTCAGGCTTATTGGGCGATAGTTCCCAGGGTCTGTTGTGGCTCCACCTTTGTTGGAGCGGGATAACTGTTGCTGTGTGCCATTCTGTAGGTACGTAGCCTGTAGAGAGGCCGAGTTTGAACAGTGTGTTTAGGTGAGGGGTTAATTCATTTTGGAGCTCTTGTAAGATGCAGCCTGGGATACCGTCCGGTCCTATTGAAGCTGTGTTTTTGGCTTTGGATAGGGTTGTTTTAACCTGTGTCAGTGATTGACTGGGCCCTACATTCTTCTGGTATGGTTATCGGCCCTTTAGGGGGTGAGAGGGGGTTGAAGTTTGCACTAAACCCGTCTGCCAGAATTTTGGCAATATCAGTCGGTTTAGTGTATTTTGTGCCATTCTACACTAACTCCGAGCAGATCTGAGAGTTCCCACTTAGGCTCTTGGCATAAAGAATGCCTTGTAGTTATCTTTGGAATCATTGGCAATTTTTCTTTCAAAACTAGCCTTGGATGATTTAATGAGGGATCATAGTTTCTTGCTGATACTGATCAGGGATGCCTTTCTTTCTTGGGATTTTACTCTTTTTCTGTACTAGTTTCCTCCTTCTCTTGTATAGCTTGTTTATGGCAGGGGTCCACCAGACTGGTTTCCTTTTTTTGGAGGAGTGATTCTTAGCTTTACTTGGGATAGCACGATCCATGCATTCCGGCAGATGCTCATAGAGTGCCTTTGTAAAGGTTTCAGCAGCTTGGACAGCATTGTCCTTAAGCATGGGGGCTGTGAACCTTTCCACCTCTGTCTTAAGTGACGTGAAGTTTGCTTTTGAAAAGTTTTTCATGGTGGTTTCCGTGATTGGAGGTGGAATGTGGATATCCAGAGTGATTAGTCTAGTCTATGGTGTGATTTAACCAGCAAGGGGTTAACCTCCGGTGTGTAACACCGGTCGCCCATGTTGGTGATGACCAGGTCCAGTATGTTGTTCCCTCTGGTGGGGGTGTTGACTAGTTGATCTAGGGCATTCGAGTTTATAAATTCGAGGAAGCGATGGGCAAGGGAGTTAACACTTCCAGTTTATGTTTGGGTAATTTAAATCACCCAGTATTAGGGTGTTTGGTAGGACAGTCCTATTTCCCAGTGTCTCCAGAAATGCTGAATGGGGGTCCTGGGTCATGGTGGGTGATCTGTAGCAAGCTACAATTTGGATTGCAGTTTTGCCCGTTGTTCGTTGCACATGGATGATCTTTGATGCATTGTGCTGCGCCACTAACCTGGAGGTGTGGATATCCTTGATGAATATGGATACATCCCCGCCTTTTGTGTTTTGGTCCTGGTTCTGTGGCCGAAAGGTATGGTATGAGTTCTAGCCTAGTAGTGCTGGGGTGCTCTCAGGAGCCTTAAACCAGGTTTCTGTTACTGCACAGATGTCTATATTCTCCATACTGAGGAGTTCCTCAAGTGCATGCATTTTGAGGTTTAGACTTCTGGCGTTGAGTAGCATTACCCTCAGTTTTAGGTTACTTGTGCTGTTTATGATGGTGGGTTTGTCTTTTGAGCCTTGCCTAAAAAAGGAACTATGGGGGCGGCAAGAGCCTTGGCCAGTATTCGAAAGCCTAAGGGTGACGGGTGCAAGCCATCTCTTGTGAAGCAACGTGGCTTGTCGAGCATGTCATCCCAGGCGGATAGATACTGGATCCCCTTTGAATGACACCAGAAACTTAGCCAATTGTTGAAATTGATAATTTTTTCTTTATACTGTGGCATCATTCTTAGTGAGAGCAGGATGATACTCAGGCTCAGGGTCATACCAGCCTGGGCTTACATGATCAGAGAGCTCTTCCATATCTCTCTTCATGTAGTCCAGGGAGGTACGTCTCAGGTCATTCACACCAACATGGACAATGACAGAGTCGTATTTGTACTTGTTCTGGAGTGACCCGAGTGCTTGTGTTATGTGGCGGATCCTGGCTCCCGGCAGGCAGCTAACTGTAACCTTCTCCTTGTCCAGCCTAGTTAGTGGGACATCAGTGTGCCTGACTATATAGAGTCACCTATTACAAATGTGTTGGGTATGTTATTTTGCCTTGAGGGCTGTGATTGCGTGGCACACTATGTGAATTAATTGTTTCATGGTTGGTGATTGGGTGTGGAGGTTGCTTGGATGTCTGCTTTGGAGGTGTCTGCTTTTGCAGATTTTGATTTAGATCCTCCTAGTATGTTTTCATGTATTCCTGTGTATTATTTGCTGGTGTTGGTTTATTAGGTCTATGTGAAACTGGTGGTGTGTTGCAAGTATTACCCTTCTCCTCTTGACTGTCAGTTCCAGTCTTGGGTTGAGAGAGCTTTGCCTCCAGTTTGGCTGTATAATTGCATCTCTCATATATATTAGTGTTTGGTGGTAGGAGGAGAGGATTGTCTGTGTACATGAGGCAGTTGTAACATTGCCTTAAAATGCCCAGATTCACCAGTTGGACTGGAGAGTACACCGGAAACTGCCCTTTGGGCATGCCTGAATAGGTAGAGTAAGCTGTTTTTTTTGATTGGCTGGTGGGGACGAATAGAGAGCCTTGCCCTTCTGGACAGTATAGGGAGGTCTAGTGCTAGGGTTAATTAGTGCTTGATATGAGTTTTAAGCAAGTGCTTGACTGTGAAATGAATGGTTTGAGTGCTAAAGTTGAAGGTTTGTCTAGTTCCAAGGGAAAAATTGAAGGGTAGACTTTGTGGAGCCGAGAAGAGTTTAACTCCAGCTAACTGGCGCGGTCTGGCATGCAAAACCGTGATAATGCGGTTTTTATAGCAGGGAAGTGAAAGACAGAGAAATTACATCAAAATGGCCAATAATCTACTAACTTCTGGCCTGAAACCACTCCTCCAGGGACAGATAGGCTGCTCGAAGCTCCCCTCTCTCACAGGTGAACAGAGAAACTTCCTTCTATCCAAGTAAGGTATGGGCAGCACAGAAACTTGTAACACAGCCCTGGATTCAGCAGTGACCTGAAAACTACCTGAGCAGAACACAGAAACCTCACTTTAAAAGCATAGAAAGAACACTCACAAAGAGAATACAAGTCTCAGTATGAAAAAGCAGTTTACATTTAGTAATTGCATTTAGTAATTAAATAAAAATGCAATTATAGCAATGCACACTATATTACAGTTCCTAGCTGTAGCCACTAAATGAAAGTTTTAAAACAGATCAAGGAGCAAGCAGACTCTAGAGAATGCTTTTAACTGTAAACAGACTAGATTAGAACACAGAAACCTCAAAAAATCAAAAATGCACAGAAAAGCTCGGATAGAGCATTCACAAACAGAAAATACAACTCTCAGTATGAAAAAGCAGTTTACAGTTAAGTAATTCAGTTCTTCTTTTGGCTTTTCCCGGTTAGGGGTTACCACAGCGGAACTCTGGTCCGCTAATGATTGGCAATAGACTTTTTACGGGTGCCGAGGTGCCAGCTCGACGCCCAACCTTCAACGAAGGCATGCCCATTCTATGCATGTCTTTCGAACGCCACTCGGCCGTGAGGAGGACATGCAGACTCCACAGAAGGCGCTCCAGCCGAGAATCAAACGAGAGAACCTGTTGCTGTGAGGCAACAACACTACCGCTGCACCATGGCAGTTCAGTAAAGATGCAATTAGCGCAATGAAACTCTATCTAGCAATGAAAAATAGTTAAAACAGTATAAAACAGCACATAAATGCATCAGTAAAAAAATGCTTATTAACGGTGCAAAATGTAGTAGATTAACTGTATAGCACAATTATAAGCGTTCGAAATGCAGTTCAGTGAAATAAATGTAAGTAATAACTTATCCTGCTCTTGGAATCTTAAGGAATTTCTGCTTAGTTTCAGTAATGAAATGCCATCCACAGCAAAAGACAAAAGAACCCTGACACTGCAGAGGAAGCTCTGACCCAGGTGTATGCTAAACCCATTGCTCATTCATTTTAGTTCTTAAACAGATGTCTTTCAACCTTCTTTTTATACATCTTAGTACTTCTGAACTGCAGCACTTTTTACATTAATTTTTTTTCTTCTCTTTTTGAAACTAGATATAAATCTTCACTATCAAGATTGATTATAAAGTTTTCTTTGTATTACAGAATAATCACTTTGCGTATTTTCATGGCAGATCCCTTCGTGATGGTTTTCTGTAGCGTCTAATCCTTGGGTAAGTTAAATATATGCTGAGGTTCAGTCCATACCCATCATTCATGCCTCTGGTAGTGAATGAGATGCCCCACAACCAGGCTATCAATCTTCCTACCTTTTTCCCTAACCCCCAAGGTATGGGGTAGGGATTTCTCCACTCACTTAGACGTTCACAGGCAGCTAAGATTTTAAATGGACAAAACAAAAGCTGTCAGAAAAATGGAGGTGTGTGTGTGTGTGTGTGTGTGTGTGTGTGTGTGTGTGTGTGTGTGTGTGTGTGTGTGTGCATATGTATATATGTGTGTGCATATGTATATATGTGTGGGCATATGTATATATGTATATATATATATATATATATATATATATATATATATATATATATATATATATATATATATATATATATATATATATATATATATATCCCCTGACCATTAAGCTGAGTTCATCCATCAGACATGCACCTACGGGACGATAAAGCAAAGCTTTGGTACCCCAGCTAGACATCCTAGCACAAAAACCCATGTGTTAAGAATACTGCAGCAGCCATCAGTAGAACATCTGCAATGGTAAGTTCTTGCACAACTGTACTTTCTCTGCCTTAGCCTTTCCACCGATTATCCAGGGTACTTCTAAAGATTCGGAGGGATTTTCCCATTGCACCAAAAGTGTTCACAAAGTGTGTAACTTCTGTTATAATTGTAGGCTACAAGGTATCCACATTTTTCCATCATTAGACAACTTGTTTATCTTCACAGAGTCATTTTTTCAAAAGTGTCGGGGATCTCTCTTGGGTGAGAGAGATCTTGAATGTTCTTTTTGGAATCCCAGCTTGTGTAAAAGTCTTTGACTCCTTTACATGGAGTTGTGTTAGTGGAATGTCAGCTGGACACCTCTGCTCAAGTAACTCTTCTTCCACTGGAAAACTTGATCTGTATCTAAATACATTTCCAAGGTTTTCCTTCCTCACTTCTGTGAGGGTAGTATCTCAGGAATTTGGAGGAGGGTCTCCTGGCTTCTTCTGTGATTCTCATGATACCTCTGGCAATACTCCACATGAAAAAGGTACAGTAGTATCTGAAATCTGTTTGGTCCCAGCACCAACACCCTTTGTCATTTCAAACCCACATCTGGGCTTTGGCAGAAGAGGTCATTTGATGTAGACAATGGGTGTCCCTAAATCTAGGTCTCCCCTTGTCGCTCCCTGTTCCAAAGCAGTCACCACAGATGCCTCTGACTTAGTTGGGGAGCTGTTTTCAGGAGGGATGGTATGAGAGATGCCAAGGACAGATGTAGGCAACATAAATATCAAAAGGATGCTTGGACTGATCAAGGCACTTAACTCTCAAAATTATCTTTGGACCCCAGGACCTCTTGAAGTTGTGACACAGTACCAAAGTCATGTGGTACATCATACACCTTTTCTGTCATTCTTCAGGCATCTTATTTTCTATCCGAGAAAAATTTTGTGGCAGACAAGTTAGGCAGGACCAGGGCAGACCTTCAAGAATGGAAATTAGGTCAAGGGTTCTTCCAAGATCCATCACTGTAGTGGTCCCAAGTAGATCTCTCTGAATAATGAACTGGCAAGAGTTTGTTCCAAGACTCCATGCAAGAAGGCCTGGAAGACCAGTGCTTTTTCTTTTCCTTGAACAGGAATGTTCTGCATTTTTTCCACCCTTTCCAGTAATACCCAGGGTACTTCTAAAGATTCAGAAGGCTTTCCCCCAATATTGTTGTGCTCTTGGATTATGTAGCCCAGGTGGGTATGACCCTAGCCCTGAGCAGCATCCTGCCATCACCCAGAATGATACCACAGTACAAGCAGAAAATTATTTGATTTCAACAATTGGCTAAGTTTTTGGTGTCATTCTAAGGCGTTCCAGTATCTGTCTGCCTGGCATGACATGATTGACGGACCTCGATGCTTTGTCAGAGATGGCCTGCATCTTTCACCCCTGGGCTTCTGGATAATTAGGCAGTGGCTCTTGACACCCCTATAGTGCCTTTTTTAGGAAGCGTTCTAAAGACCAAATTACAACTGCAGCAGCGACAAACAAATGCAATCTGAGGGTCCTGCAGCAGCGACAAACAAATGCAATCTGAGGGTCATGCTGCTGAACGCTAGAAGTCCATCTCAAAATGCACTCGCTCGAAGCACTCCTTAAAATGGAGAACATCGACATTTGTACCATAACAGAGACCTGGTTCAAGGCAGCAGAAAGCACCACCAGGCTACAATTCATTCCACATCTTTTGGCCCCAGAACTTGGACCGAACCTACAAAGGCGGTAGTGCTTCATATTCATAAAGGATGCTCACATTTCCAGACTGGGAGCTCAGCATAACGCATCTGAGGTACGTCGGGTGCGGCTTACATTGGGTAAGACAGTGATTCAGGTCGTAGCCTGCTATAGGTCCCCAACCATGTCCCAAGACTCGCACTCCACGTTCCTAAGCACCCTGGAGAATATCAGGGTCCAACCTAACACCCTCATGCTAGGCGACTTCAACTACCCCTCCATTAACTGGGAAAGCTACTCGTGTACCAATACACTTGCCAAACGTTTCCTGGAGTTCATTATTTCCAATGCCCTGGACCAGCTCGATGTTCTTTGTTTCATTGTTGCAATCATCACACTTTGGTAATCTTTCCAGGGGTAGCCCTCAGTCGGCCGGAATACCAGAGGCTTAGTATTTCTGTGTTGGTTGCTGTCGCTCCAGGACTGACTTCAGGTCATCAGTGGTATAAAATCAGGCAGCCGACGCCATTGCATCAGTCTTTCTTGCCGAGGACCCCGAAGTAGAAGCAGTTGGCACGAGTGCCGGTTGGCCGCCACACGTGTTTTTGTTTCCGAATTGAAGTTGAAGTCTTCTAAATCTAAGTACCCCATTGGGGATCCTTTTTTCTTGCTCTAACCGAGGTCAGAAAAAATTTAACAGTTGTCTTGCCTGTGGAAAGCAAATACCTCATAGAGATTTTCATTCTTACTGCGTCACCTGTTTAGGCCCAGACCAAGACGTCCCACGCTGTCGGTTTTGTGCCTTGTACAATGCCTGAACTATTCATCGTCTGGCTATTTTTGTAGCTAAATTCTTTCGTCGTCTATCTCCGTACTCCAAAATAGCTTCGTTAAGCCATCCAACTAACGATCTTCCAAAAAAGTAAGGATAGAGACAGACCGCATAAGTCCAAAACTGCAGACAACTATTCCGTTAAGCTAGTCGCCAATCTGCCGGTACTCAGGCGCTTTCACTACACCTGATGCCCGCTACTACAGATTTGCAGGCCTCTACTGAGACCCATTTGGAGTCCGGTATGCCGTGAGATGCTTCTTCGACTATGGAACCTGTGGATGTCTCTACCTTGAATGGGTCCGGAGCCGCTGTGCAGGCACCGGCTTCTGAGGGTGTATTCAGGCCTACCGATTTTCATATTAAACCGACAACTTCATTTCAAGCTAAGAATACTGAATTCCTCGGGCCTAAAGTTCACACTACACCTAGAAAACTGACGACCAGAGCGCATTCTCAGGCCCATATGCCTTAAAAACAAAATATTAGAATGGCTGAAGACTTTGTTACATTAATTGGGGGAAGCCAACCTTCCCCCTCTGAGACCTAGAACTGACTTTCTGTCTGACTCTTCTGATCAGGAATCTGATATCTCTGTTCCTTCTGACTACCAAGATTTACCCTTATCTACTTATAGGATTCTGATGCAGAGGATTCCATTCCCTCTGCTTCCGCTCCAGAAGATTTTTCTTTTGATGAAACCTTGCATTTCCTTGGGGAGCGTTTCTCAGTCCAAAAAGAGACCTAGGGAATTTTTAAACCTTCCTCAACACAGGCCACTAGCTATCCCTAGAGTTCTGGAGATTGTAGATGATGTTTACCCCGGACACTTGCCTCCAGTTCCCATGAAACCTGACCGGTACTACAGAGTACCTGACTCTCTCAAACTCTCCTTCAAGAATCCTACTGCAGATCCAGAGACCATTTCCCAAGGACCCAAGGCATTAAGGCTACTACTGCCAAAAATCCTACCTCTTCTGATAGGGACTTTAGAGTTTGACAGATGGGGTAAGAAGGTATACACGTCTGTTCCTTTGGCCATTAGGGCTTTAAATTGCCAGTTTCATATGTTAAAGTATCAGCAGCCTGTTATGGGACTACTTAAGCAGAAAATGATGTTGATTCCGGACTGTGCTGAACACAAAGATTTACAAGAGTTAATGCATTTTGCTGACCAAGTTTGGTAAACATACTTTGCAGTGTGGTTGTAATTCTTTAGAAGCATATTGCAGGGCTGCTGTCACTGGGTCTGTACGTAGAAGGCGTGCTTGGCTTAAGGAACAAAACTTGCCAGATCATGTTAAAGCTAAATTACTGGATGCACCCTTAAACGAAGAGCGCCTTTTTGGCAACTAAGCAGAAGAAGTTCTCAAAAGGATGGAGGAAAAATCTAAATCTATGCAAACTGTTAATGATTTCTTACAAGTACAGCCACCTAGTTTCAGTAGGCATTGGCCTTCAAAGAACTGGTCCTTTACAATCCCTTCCAGGCCTTCTCAGCCCAAATCCAGGAGCAGCAGACCACTAAGACTTCAGTCTCAGGCTATGCACAGATCTAAACAGTGGGGGGCTCCCACTTTCAAAGCAGGGAGTAGTAAACCTAGTAGTAAAGTATATGGAAATATGGCACAATAACTTATCCTTAACTCTTCCAAGCCTTGCTCAAGTACTTGCTGCCTTAGGAGGAAAGCTTGCCCTGCATGCAAATACTGGGAACTCATTACCCAAGACAAATGGGTGTTGAACATAATTTCCCTAGGATACAGATTCCACTTCCACTCACTCCCAACCCCAAGTGGCTGGCCCGACCTCCCCCCAAGTCAGTGGGCGGAGGCCCAAAAGCAAGTGCTCTCTGTCCTCAGTATCAGGGCTAGTTAACCTGTCCTAACAGAACAAAAGGGACAAGGTTTTTATTCGACTGTTTTGATTCGCAGAAAAGAAAACTCCTGGCATCCTATCCTGGACCTGTCTATTCTCAACACCTTTCTGGTGGTTCCAAAATTCAAAATGCTAACTCTTCCAACATCTTCTTCCTATGGTAGCAAAGGATGCCTGGCTGGCAACTCTAGACTTGATGGAAACTTACCTGCACATCCCAATAAAGGAATCCTGCCGAAAATACCTACGTTTCAGGGCAGGCTTCATGCACTATCAGATGTTCATCGTGTTTCACTGTTGCAGTCATTACACTTGGGTTATCCTGCTGGCAGGCTACCCGCAGTTGGCCTGAATTCCAAAGTCCTGGTCCGGTGTCGGTTGGTGTCTCCTCTTCCCTGACGTCAGTGCACCAGGGGTATACAAGATGCAGCTGATGCCATTTTCTTCAGTCTTTCTTGCCGCGCGGTGCCCGAAGCAAAAGCAGTTCGCAAGTACCGGTCGGGCGACTCCTGAGATTTTCGAAATTGAATTTCAGATCCGAAGTCTTCAATAAAGCTAAATACCCCGTTGGGGAAACTTTTTTTCTTGCTCCAGACCGATGTCATAAAAAGTTAACAATTGTATTTCTTGTGGGAAGCAAATACCTCCATAAGGATTTTCATTCTTACTGTATTTCTTGCCTAGACCCTGACCACGACGTTGCTAGTTGTCTGTTTTATGCTAGATTTAACCAACGCACTATTAAGCGTCGGTACAATTTTGCATTTCATTACTTTGGCCGAAGGTTTAACTATATAATGCCGTCGGAACAGCCGACGACCGGAGTTCATAAAAAGTGCAAGAAAAAAGAAAAGGACAGGCATCCGAGGTCCAAAACCGACAAAGCCTCCTCTAGGCCAGTCGCCGGTTCTCAGTGAGGTACTTTCGCAGCCCCTGACACCCGCTATCTCAGAGCCACAGGCCGCCACCGACTCCCACGTGGAGACAACTAGGCCTCTGGATACTCAAGGTATTGGGCCTAAGGAAACTAATCCTGAGCCACTGAGCAGGCATCGGCTTCTGAGGGTGTTTTCAGACCTACACAGCTATATATCAAGCCCAACCACAGCATCCAAGACTAAGACTAAAACAGCTTTAAAGTCAAAGAAGTAAGTACAGCATTCTCCTGGACAGACTTCCATGCCTAAGAAACAGGTGCTCAAAATGGCCGAAGACCTAATTACTTTGATCAGAGGTTCCCATCCCCCTCCTGATAAGAGGCCTAGGCAAGACACTGAATACGATTCCTCTGATCAGGTTTCCATTTCATCTGACTCCTCTTCAGAGCAGGGATACTCTCTTCCTCCCTATGAGGACTCTGATGCTGAAGAATCTATCCCTTCAGCCTCTCCTCCTGAGGACTATTCTTTTGGGGAAACCCTGCACACCATGAGGGAGCATTTCCACTGGGAGAGCCAAGATTATTCAGAATCTAAGAAAAGGCTCAGAGATTTTCTTTTACTGCCTCAACACAGACCTCTTGCTATTCCACCTGTGTACTAGACATTGTAGATGATGTATTTTCAGAGTCCGGTCTGTCTCCTGACTCTTTACACCCTGTTAAGCCAGATAGGTACTACAAGGTTCCAGATTCACACAAATTTCTATATAAAAACCCTGCTGCTGACCCAGAAACTATATGTCAGGGTCCCAAAGGGGTCAAGGCTTCCACTGCAAAAAACCCTGTCCCCTCTGATAGGGATTCTAGAGCACTGGACAGATTGGGGAAAAAAGTTTACACCTCTGCTACCTTGGCTGTAAGGGCTTTAAATTGCCAGTTTCACATGCTTAAATATCAGCAATACTTAATGTCTCTGCTAAAACTGAAAACGCTGACAAATTCTGAATGTTCTGAAAACAAGGAAATGCAGGATTTATAGCATGCAGCTGAACAAGTGGGAAAGCATACTTTGCAATGTGGATGTTCGTGTTATACTGCTGCAGTCATCACAATTGGGTTATCCTGCCATCAGGGGGTTCCGCAGTCGGCCGAATCCCAAAGTCTTGGTCCAGCGTCGGTTGTCGTCGCTTCTTCCCTGACGCCAATGCGACAGGGGGATAAAAAGAGGCAGCCGACGCCATTTTCTTCAGTCTTTCTTGCCATGCGGTGCCCGAAGCAGAAGCAGTTCGCAAGTGCCGGTTGGCTAGCTCCTGAGATTTTCGAATCTAATTTCAGCCCGAAGTCTTCTGTAAAGCTAAGTACCCCGTTGGGGAAACTTTTCTTGCCTCAGACCGATGTCAGACAAAGTTAATAATTGCATTTCTTGTGGGAAGCAAATACCTCATAAGGATTTTCATTCTTATTGTATTCCTTGCCTAGGCCCAGACCACGACGTCTCTGGTTGTCGGTTTTGTGCTAGGTTCAACAAACGTACAATCAAGCGTCGGGCAGATTTCGTCCGACATTATTTTGGCAGAAAATTTAATTATAACATGTCGTCGGAACAACCGACATCAGCAATGATTAAAAAACGCAAGGATAAGGACAGGCAACCAAGGCCAAGACCAGATACCGAGGCCTCAGCAAGGCCTACCGCCTATTCTCCGGCTTTCAGCGAGGTGCCTATGCAGCCCCTGACTACCGCTGATTTAGAAATTGACGGCCTCCCAGACCGAATCAGCTGGGCCTCAGGAGCCGGTTCCATCTCACCCCTCGGACGCCAACCCTGACGGTGATCCGGAGATTTTGGACAGGCCTTCGGTTTCTGAAGGTGTCTTCAAACCGACAACTATTTCTATGAAGTCTTAATGCTAAACTTAAAACCCCCTTAAAAGTTAGGAAACCGGGTCCACAGTTCCCCCCCACAGGCCCCTATGCCTAAAAAACAGATGCTTAAGATGGCTGAGGATTTAATTACCCTTATCAGGAGTTCACAACCCCCTCCTGACAAAAGGCCTAGACTGGAGGAAGATTATCTTTCCTCTGACCAAGCATCCATTTCCTCCGCTAACTCTGAGGACCAGGATTATTCCTTCCCTCCTTATGAAGACTCAGATGCTGAAGAGTCCATTCCCTTTGTCTCCCCCCCCTGAAGACTACTCTTTTGGGGAAACTTTACACACCATGAGGGAACACTTCCACTGGGAAGGCCAAGATTACTCTGACTCTAAGAAAAGACACCGTGAGTTCCTTCTCCCACAGCATAGACCCCTTGCAATTCCTCCAGTTTTAGACATTTTGGATGATGTTTACACCGAATCTAGTCTAAACCCAGATTCCTTGCCTCCTGCACCAGCTAAACCAGACAGATACTACCGAGTTCCTGATTCTCATAAGTTTCTATATAAAAGCCTTGTTGCAGACCCCAAAACCATTTTCCAGGGTCCCAAAGGGGTTAAGGCCACCACTGCTAAGAATCCACTACCTTCTGAAAGAGATTCCAGAGCATTAGAAAGATGGGGGAAGAAAGTGTATACGTCTGCTACTTTGGTCATGAGGGCCTTAAACTGCCAATTCCACATGCTAAAATACCAGCAGTACTTGATTACACAGTTAAAGCAGAAAATGGTCCCTCAGACCGATCAACCTGATTTCAAAGAGATGCAGGATTTGCTGCATGCAGCAGAACAGGTGGGAAAGCATACCTTACAGTGTGGTTTTGATTCATTGGAAGCCTCGTGTAGAGCAGCTGTCACAGGATCTGTAATATGTAGACATGCTTGGCTAAAAGAGCAAGTCTTACCAGAACATGTCAAAGCAAAGTTATTGGATGCTCCATTGCAGAAAGATGTGTTATTTGGTGTCAAAGCAGAGGAAGTTTTAAAGAAAATGGAAGAAAAGGCAAAATCTATGCAGACAGTTAAAGATTTTTTACAGGTACACCCTCCTCGTTTCAGCAGAAACTGGCCATCAAAAAACTGGTCCTTTCCTGCATCAGACAGACCCCAAAGGGGTAGGTACAGACGCCCAAGGGGCAGAGGGAAGCCACAAGGTTCTTTCAGGCCTAGACAATGGCATACAACAACTCAGAGGTGGAGACTAAAGATCTCAACCCTCCAGGAAACAAACACAATGACTTCCCTCTTAGCCTGCCAAGCAAAATTGCCCTGGCAGCACCTTTGGGAGGATTTCCACAAAATTGGCGCATCATAACAAAGGACAAATGGTTTCTGGATATTATTACCCGAGGCTACAGATTTCATTCTCACACTTTACCACGGATGAGAGGCATGCCAAATCTGCCTCCAAACCAATGGGCAGAGGCACAAACGCAAATTTCAGCTCTCATGGATATGAAAGCAATTCAAAAGGTACCTACAAAGGAGCAAGGTCAAGGTATTTACTCAAGACTATTTCTAGTACTAAGAAAGGACAAAGCCTGGAGACCCATTTTAGACCTCTCAATTCTAAACCCATACCTGGAGGTACCCAAATTCAAAATGCTCACACTACAGCAGCTTCCTCCCATGCTGGGAAAGGAGTCTTGGCTGGTAACGTTGGACCTCAGAGGCATACCTGCATGTCCCTATCAGACAAGATTGCAGAAGATACCTCAGATTTTTGGCAGGTACAACTCATTATCAATTCTCTGCATTGCCCTTTGGCTTATCTACTGCGCCCAGAGTATTTACGAAATGCCTGGCATCAGTAATTGCATACTGCAGGCTACGAGGAATACAAATTTATCCATATCTGGACGACTGCCTGATCCAAGCGGACAGCAAGGCCATTCTATTACAGCATCTGGCATTTGTAACAAAGCTGCTAAGTTGCCTAGGGTACACAGTAAACAAAAAGAAGTCAAAGCTAATACCCTCACAAGACATAATATTCCTGGGTACCAGCTTAAGTACAACGGCCCAGATGGCTTATCTCACACCAGACAAACAAAAACAACTGACTCAATACTTCAAAAAGATGGCAACTTTTACCCAGCTCACTGCAAGGAAAATCCTGCAGGCATTGGGGTTCATGGCATCCTGCATTCAACTAATTCCACATGCAAAGCTGCATATGAGGAAATTACAATGATACCTGAAAAGTGTATGGACTCAACACAGGCACAGCCTCGAAACAAGTATACCTCTTATTCCCTGCCTTCAAAAAGAGTTCCTATGGTGGGCTCAAGCATGTCAAATAAACAAGGGTCTTCCTTTTGTCTTACCTCCAGCAAACCAAACTATGACAACAGATTCTTCAGACTACGCCTGGGGACCACACATGGCAGGACAGTGCATACAGGCAAATGGTCTGCAAAACAAATGCATCTACACATCAACCAAAAGGAGATGCTACCTGTGCAAAATGCACTGACAGCCTTCAAGGACCTCTTGCATATCTAGGACAACTACTAATGAGGACAGACAACACCACAGTTATGTGGTACATAAACAAACTGGGAACACCACACTCCTACCCTTCATGCAGACAGGCAATGTCCTTGTGGAACACAGCATTGACTTACCAAGTACAACTGCAAGCACAATTCCTGCCAGGAAAGGAAAACATATTGGTAGACTAATTGAGCAGAAATTTGGCAGATCCTCACGAGTGGAGACTACACCCACAAGTATTTTCAATGATAACTGAAAGGTGGGGACGCCCAGACATAGATCTATTTGCCTCCCCCAACAATTGCCAACTACAGCAATTTTGCACAAGGACTTATCATTCCCTAGCCTGGAAAGTGGACGCCCTGTTATTCAGTTGGACAGCATTGACTGTCCATGCCTTCCCACCACTACCTCTCTTGACCAAGGTATTACTGAAAGTCAGATCAGAGAGACAACAAATGATCCTCATTGCTCCGGATTGGCCACATTGGCACTGGTACCCATTACTAAGGACCTTGACTCAAAGCCCTCCATGGATCTTACCTCAGTTCCCACTTCTGTTGACTCGGCAAAACTCTCAGATCCTTCACAGTCAGCTCAGGACTGCATGGAGAATACCTTGAATTATCAATCGACACTTCTTTCAAAGGACGTCCTGAATGTCATTTTGGAGGCCAGGAGGCCCAGCACCAGAAAAACTTACTCAGACAAATGGAAAATATTTTGTGCATGGAACCAGGCTAAAGGCCAAAATCCTTGGATACCAAACATTCCTCAAATACTGCGATACTTAACTGAGATGCTACACAAAGGCCTTCAAGTGGGAAAGCATACTTTGCAATGTGGTTTTGATTCACTAGAGGCCTGTTGCAGAGCTGCTGTTACAGGCTCTGTCATTCGGAGGCATGCTTGGTTAAGGAACAGAATCTGCCTGATCATGTTAAAGCAAAATTATTGGATGCTCCATTACAGCATGATACTTTGTTTGGTGTTAAGGCAGAAGAGGTGTTAAAGAAAATGGAGGATAAAGCGAAATCTATGCAGACAGTAAAGGATTTTTTACAGGTTCAGCCACCCAGATTTAGCAGGAACTGGCCTTCTAAGAATTGGTCCTCTCCAGTATCGGACAGGCCACAGAGGCAGATACAGACGCCCTAGAGGCAGATCTCAGCCCCAAGGCTCATACAGGCCTAAACAATGGGGTGCTTCTACTTCCAAAAGCAGAGAAGACAAATCACAGCCATATAGGAAGTAGTCCCCAATGACTTCCCACTGCCAATGCCAAGCACTTGTCTTTTGGCAGCACCCTTAGGGGGAAAGCTAGCACTTTTCACAAAATTGGCACATGATCACCCAGGACAAATGGGTACTGAATATTGTTTCTCAGGGCTACAGGTTCCACTTTCACACCCTTCCAAAGACAAAAGGTATGCCAGACCTGCCACACAACCAATGGGCAGAGGCACAAAAGCAAATTTCGTCACTCATGACATGAGGGCTATTCAAGGAGTACCACAGCAAGAGCAAGGACAAGTATTTTACGCAAGGCTTTTCTTGGTACCCAGAAAGGACAAAGCATGGAGACCAATACTGGACCTGTCTATTCTAAACACTTTTCTGGATGTTCCAAAATTAAAAATGTTGACACTGCAGCAACTGCTGCCCATGCTGAGCAAGAAGGCTTGGCTCGTAACTTTGGACTTCAAAGAGGCATACCTGCATGTCCCAGTCAGACAATCTTGCAGAAGATACCTCAGATTCATAGCTGGCTCAATGCACTACCAATTCTCTGCACTGCCCTTTGGCTTATCTACTACGCCCAGGGTCTTCACAAAATGCCTGGCACCAGTAATTGCATTTTGCAGGCAAAGAGGAATTCAAATGTATCCCTACTTGGACAACTGCCTTATTCAAGCAGAGAGCAAGGACATTCTACTAAAGCATCTGGTGTTTGTAAAAAGATTACTAATTTGCCTAGGGTACACAGTAAATGAAAAGAAATCAAAACTAGTACCCTCTCAAGAGACAATATTCCTGGGTGCAAGCTTAACTACAACTGCCCAGATGGCTTATCTCACGCCAGACAAACAAAGGTAACTGACTTCTTACTTCGAAAAGAAAGCAACAAAACCCCAGTTACCTGCAAGAAAAATTCTGCAGGCTTTGGGCTTCATGGCATCCTGCATTCTGCTAATTCCATATGCAAGACTGCATATGAGGAAGCTACAGTGGTATCTAAATGTGTTTGGACTCAACATTGCCACAGCCTGGAAACATGAATTACCCTCATTCCCTGCCTGCAACAGGAGTTTCGATGGTGGGCACTGGCCTGTCACCACAACAAGGGATAGCCATTCACTTTACCCACAGCCAAGCAGGACACTAGCAACAGATGCATTGGATTATGCCTGGGGGGCACACATGGCGGGAAAATGTATTCAGGGCATGTGGCCCGCAAGCCAAATGCATCTTCTATCAACCAAAAAGAGATGCTAGCTGTACAGAATGCCCTGACAGCATTCAAGGATCTTCTCCATCCAGGACAACTGTTGCTAAAGACGGACAATACTACAGTCATGTGGTAGATAAGCAAGGGGGCACACATTCCTACCCCCTCTGCAGGCAAGCCATGACTTTGTGGAACACAGCATTGACCTATTAAGTGCATCTGCAAGCACAATTCCTGCCAGGAAAGACAAATACTCTGGCAGACGAACTAAGCAGAAATCTCATGGACCCTCACGAATGGAAACTAGATCCACAAGTCTTCAGAATGATAACGAGGAAATGAGGATGCCCAGACATAGATCTATTTGCCTCCCCTCACAACTGCCAACTACAGAGATTCTGCATAAGGACTTATCACAAACAAGCATGGAAGGTGGATGCTCTGTTATTCAGCTGGAAATATGCCTTTCCTCCACTGCCTCTCCTCCCCAAGGTACTCCTAAAGGTCAGAAAAGAGAAGCCAAAAATGATATTGATTGTCCCAGACTGGCCATGCCAGCACTGGTACCCAATCCTAAAGAGCTTGTCTCAAGGCCCAGCCTGGATTTTACCTCAAATTCCTCATCTTCTGACCCAACAAAAGAATCAGCACAGCCAACTCAGAACCTTAAATCTGGCTGCATGGCGAATAATATAACCACTCAGAACACACCACTCTCTAAAGCAGTTATGGATGTTATTTTGGAAGCCAGGAGGCCCAGCACCAGAAAATCTTATGCAGAAAAATGGAGAGATTCTGTGCTTGGAACCAGGCACAAGGAATTGACCCGCTTGTTCCAAATATTCCTCAGATTTTACAATACCCAACTGAGATGCTGGACAAAGGCCTATCCTTCTCATCAATTAAGATCCATGCCTCTGCCATTTCAGCTCATTACAATACGGAACCACCTATTTTTTCACATCCACTGCTAAGGCTGTACCTCAGAGGGGCCAAAAACATAAGACCCCCAAGGAGAGCACAGATATCTACAGGGGTCCTCAATTTTGTCTTGGAAAAGCTCACACTGCCTCCTTTTGAGCCAGCCAATACAGCAGAGATAAAATTCTTATGGAAAACAGCTCTGCTCCTAGCAATAACTTCAGCAAGAAAAATCTCAAGAGTTACAGGCATTAATGGCTGTGGAACCTTTTATCATTTTCCATCCGGACAGGGTTTCTCTAAGGACGAACCTAACATTTATGCGTAAGGTAGTATCCAGTGTGGCTCTTAAACCATTCATTTGCCTACATTTTATCCAAATCCCCAGAATAATGGGTAGAGACTTCTGCATTCTTTGGACATACACAGACAGCTACACTTCTACTTGGACAAAACTAAATCTTTCAGAAAGACTGAGCAACTTTTAGTGGCATATGCTGCAGGATCACAAGGAAAGGCAATCTCAAAGCAGACTATTTCAAAATGGATAGGACACTGCATTCGTTTCTGCTATTCACAACATGGCAAATCAGTGCCTAAGGGCATTAGGCCACATTCAACCAGGGCAGCAGCCACCTCAGCAGCCTTTCTCAGAGGAGTACCAACCAAAGATATTTTGGAGGCTGCAACTTGGACTTCAGTGCACACTTTTACAAAGCACTACCACTTATCTCTTTACTCTAAGTCCAGAGCAGGCTTTGCCACTGCAGTTCTGCAGGGCCTCATAGCCACTCCTGACTCTATTTAGACCCAGCCGCCCAACCTTAGCTTTGGGATTCAACCCAAGTGCAATGACTGCAACAGTGAAACACGATGAACATAGTACAGTTGTGTACCTACCATAAATGTAGATGTTAGAGTGTATTCACTGTTGCAGTCCAGGTTACCCACCCACCATCCCCCTTTCTTTGCTGGTACTTATCTGTACTTCTCTCTTCTATACAACCTATGTGGTGTATTTGCTTGTAGATGAAGGTAATGTCTATTTTAGTGGATGCTTTTTATAAGCAATGTTTTTAGCCTACCCTTTTGGGAGCACCTGACATCTGGGGCAAGAAAAACTGAAGAAAATGGCGTCGGCTGCATCTTGTATACCCCTGGCACACTGACGTCAGGGAAGAGGCAACGGCAACCGACGTCTGACCAGGACTTTGGAATTCGGGCTGACTGCGGGTAGCCTGCCAGCAGGATAACCCAAGTGTAATGACTGCAACAGTGAATACACTCTAACATCTACATTAAGGTAGGTACACAACTGTACTTTCTCTGCACTTCACTTTGTGAATACCCTGGGCACAGTAGAGAAGCCAAAGTGCCTAGCTCCAGCAATTGCATTTTGCAGGCTGATAAATATTCAGATTTACCCAAACCTTGGATGATTGCCTGATTCAGGCAGAGAGTCAGGACTTGCTATTAAAACACCTGGCATTTTTAAAGAGACTTCTAACCTCTCTGGGGTACACCATCAACAAGAAGAAATCACACCTATTACCCTGCCAACATTTTGTATTCCTGGGAGCAAGCTTGAACACATCTTCCCAGATGGCATTCCTCACTCCAGAGAAACAAGTTTATTTAGTAGACAACCTACTTCAAACTCTTGGCCACAAAAACCCAGCTGTCTGCAAGGAAAATCCTGCAAGCCCTGGGGTTCATGGTCTCTTGCAATCTGTTAATTCCATATTCAAGACTGCATATGAGGAAACTTCAGTGGTATCTAAAAAGTCTATGGTGTCAACATTCTTAGGACCTGGAAACAATGATTCCTGTCTTTCCTTGTCTAAGGGCAGAGTTCCCTTGGTTGGGGAGAGGCCTACTACCACAACAAGGGACTCCCTTTCACTCAACCCCCTGCTGCCCAAACCCTAACAAATGCTTCAGACTATGAATAGGGGGGCTCGCATGACAGGGCAGTGCATTCCGAGCAAATGGAACCCATAACAGATGCACGTGCATATCAATCAAAAATAAATGTTAGCTGTACAGAATGCTCTTGACAGCCTTCAAAGACTTTATTATTCCAGGACAACTATTGGTAAAGACGGGCAACACCACAGTTATGTGGTACATAAACAAACAGGGGGGAGCCCATTCCTACCCACTCTGCAGACTAGCCATGGCTCTGTGGAACACGGCCTTGAGCTACCAAGTGAAACCTACCAGCTCAATTCCTGCCAGGCAAACTAAATTCACTGGCAGACGACTTAAGCAGAAATCTCATGGACCCACAAGAATGGAAACTGGAACCCAAAATATTCAAGCTCTTGAGGAACAAATGGGGGACCCCAAAGGTAGACCGGTTTGTCTCCCCTTAGAACTACCAATTGAATAAATTCTGCACCAGAACTCCCCACACTCCAGCTTGGAAAGTGGATTCCCTGTCCTTTACCTGGGGAAGTCTCTCAGTTTATGCTTTTCCCTCTCTGCCTCTCCTCTCGAAGGTTCTTTTTAAAGATCAAACAGGACAAGCCAAGGACAATACTGATTGCACTAGACTGGCCACGCCAGCACTGGTACCCCCTTTTGCGCAGTTTGACATTGCTACAACCATTGCACCTGCCTCAGACCCCTTCCCTACTGTCCCAGCAGGTGGGCCAGATTCTGCACCCTCGGCTTCAGACCTTGAACCTTGCAGTCTGGCTAATTCCCTGAGCTCATTTCTAGTAACTCTTAGTAAGCAGGTGCTGGATGCCATTTTTGAGGCAAGGAGGCCTAGTACTAGAAAATCCTATTCAGAAAAGTGGAAAAAGATACTGTTCTTGGAGCCAGGCTCAGGGGGATGGGCACAATGGTGTCCAGCTTACCTCGTATTCTAGATTATTTAACAAAAATGCTCCACAAGGGACTATCTTTCTCTTCAATTAAGATTCATGCCTCTGCCATCTCAGCACATAATAATACTGATCCACCTTTCTTTTCTCATCCCCCACTAAAACAATTCCTTAGAGGGGCCAAAAATGTAAGGCCCCCCAGGAGAGCTCCCTCTCCAGCCCGGGACCTTGACTTTTGTATTGGAAAAATCCCCCTCCCCCCCCCCCCCTTTGAACCAGCTTGGAAAACAGCCTCAGTTCTGGCCATCACTTCAGCAAGAAGAGTGTCTGAACTGCAGGCCCTCATGGCAGTGGAACCCTTCATTGTCTTCCATGTGGACAGGGTTTCCCTCAGGACTAATCCATCCTTTATTCCCAAGGTGGTGACTAGTGTGGCTCTAAACCAGTCCATTAATTTGCCTACTTTGCCTACTTTTTTCCCTAATCCTCAAAATTAAAGGTGAAAGGATACTGCATTCTCTGGATGTGCACAGACAGCTTAGATTCTATTTTGACAGAACTAAGCCTCTAAGAAAATCTGACCAGCTGCTAGTTAACTTTGCTGCAGGGGCAGAGGGCAAGGCCATTTCAAAGCAAACCATTCCAAATGGATAGCCCATTTCATCCATTTCTGCTACAAGCACCATGGAAAACCTACCCCCAGGGGATAAGATCACATTCCACCAGGGCTTCATTTACCTCTGCGGCATTTCTCAGGGGAGCCCCTACCAGGGACATCTTGGAAGCTGCTTACCTGAAGCTCTGTACGTACTTTTACCAAGCATTACCACCTGCCTATCTTTTCTAAATCCAGAGCTGTATTTGCCACAGCAGTCTTAACAGGGCCTGACTGCTAGCCCTAATGCTCTCCTTCCATGCAAACAACTGGGCCTTTTATTACCAACGACCGATGGGTCCTCAACATAGTGTCCCAAGGATACAAATTTTATTTCCACACTCTGCCAACCCCAAAAGGGTTCCCAGATCTTCCTCCAAACCAGTGGGCAGAGGCAAAAAGCAAATCCTATCCCTACTCTCCATTATGGTAATACAGCATGTTCCTTCAGACCAGATAGGCCAAAGTTTGTTTTCCAGACTCTTCCTGGTACCCATCAAAGAGGGCACCTGGTGCCCAATCCAATCTATCCATTCTAAACACCTTTCTAGTGATACCAAAATTCAAAATGCTCACCCTCCAGCAGCTTCTTCCTATGCTTTCCAAGGATGCTTGGTTACCAACCCTAGACCTAAAAGAGGCCTACCTACACATCCCAATCAGGGAATCTTGCAGTAAATATCTACTTTTCAGGGCAGGATCTATGCACTTTCAGTTCTCTGCGCCTCCCTTTGGCTTTCCCACTGCTCCCAGTTTTCACAAAATGCCTGGCTCCAGCTATTGCTTTTTGCAGACAAAGACATATTCAAATTTACCCCTGCTTAGAAGATTGCCTGTTTCAGGCAGACAGTCAGTAAAAGCTGATGTCCTTCAAGAATGCAACTGCAGTCATAACATGTGGGTTGTCCTGCCTCAGGCAGCCCTCGGTCGGCCGGATTCCAAAGTCTGGGTCCGACGTCGGCTGATGTCGCATTTCTCTCCGTCAGAGCGGCTGGAGTATATAAGCATCAGCCGACGCCATTTTCTTCAGTCTTTCTTGCCACGCGGTGCCCGAAGCGGAAGCAGTTCGCAAGTGCCGGTTGGTCAGCTCCTGTATTCTTCAATACCGAAGTCATCAAAAAAGCTAAGTACCCCGTTGGGGACCTTTTCTTGCCTCAGCCGATGTCAGAAATTACTGAAAAAGTTAACAATTGTCTTTCTTGTGGTAAACAAATACTTCATAAGGATTCCCACTCTTACTGTCTTCCTTGCCTTGGCCCAGACCACGACATCTCGGCCTGTGTAGCCTGTGCTCGCTTCAACAAGGGCACTCTCAGGCGCCGGGCGGAGTTCGCTGAAGATTTTTTCGGCGATAAATTTGCTTACACCATGCCGTCGGAACTTCCAACATCGCAAACTCTCAAGATGCGAAAAGACCGGGACCGACATCCTCGGCCCGCATCTACCACTGACTCCACGCCAAAACCTACCGCGAGTGCTTCGGTTCCCTGTGAGACGGTCTCTCCACCACTCCAAACCGAAGACACCGCATTACCGACAACTCCGATTCCAGACATCACTCCGCCAGTTATCGATTTTCCTCCGGATACCGAAACCGAGGAAATGCCAGAGACCATTGCTGTAGACAAGGTCACTCCTGCACGTGGAGCTGCCAGGCCTCCTATGGCCATGTCTATTAAGGCCTACACTAGGGCTAAGGCAGCCAGCAAAACAAAGCATATTATTTCTAAAACCTTACCTCAGCCTACTCCAGAGACACAAATTATGTCCATGGCTGCTGACTTAATTTCTATGATTAGAGGTTCACAGGCCCATCCTGAGAGATGATCCCAGCCTCCTTCTGATAAAAGGCCCCGGGTTGAACCCTCTGACCCTATTCCTTCAGATGAAGATTCTGAGGGCTCTGTCCACTCTGATAGCCAGGAAGAGCTCTTCCAGACCTATGAGGACTCAGATGCAGAAGATTCCATCCCCTTGGCCTCCCCTCCTGAGGATATTTCTTTTGGGGAAGTTCTGCATACCATGAGGGAACATTTCAAGTGGCAAGGACAGGAATATTCGGATTCCAGGAAACGCCTTAGGACTTTACTTAAGAAGCCCCAGCACAGGCCCTTGGCTATTCCTCCTGTACTTGATGTTTTGGATTATTTATATTCTGACTCTAGTGCCACCCCTGACTCTCTTCCTCCTGCTCCAGCCAAGCCAGACAGGTATTACAGGGTCCCAGAAACTCATTCCCATTTATTCAGGGCCCATACTGCTGATTTGGAAACTATTTCACAGGGGCCTAAAGGAGGTTCAGCCTCCACCTCTAAAAATCCATTGCCCTCCAACAGGGAAGCTAGGTCATTAGAGAGATGGGGCAAAAAGGTTTACACATCCACTACCTTATCTATGAGAGCTTTGAATTGCCTTTTTCATATGTTACAATATCAGGATTTCCTGTTAGATGATTTACAAAAAACATTGGCCACTCCTGATCCTTTAGACAGGAAGACTTTGCAGGAAGCTGTACATAACACTCAGCAAGTAAGCAATCACTTCCTGCAGTGTGGATATGATGCACTGGAAGCTTCATGTAGGGCAGCTATGACAGGGGCAGTCATTCGTAGATATGCGTGGTTAAAAGATCAACCTCTACCAGATCATGTAAAGGCAAAACTACTGAATGCACCTTTGGAAAAGAACAAGCTCTTTGGTGCTAATGCTAAGGATGTGTTAAAGACCATCGAAGAAAAAGCAAAATCAGTTCAGACGGTGAAAGATTTCCTCCAGGTTCAACCCCCCAGATTCAGTAGGAATTGGCCTTCAAAAAACTGGTCCTTTCCTAATCCAGAAAAGTTTCAAAGGGGTAAGAACAGACGTGGCCGAGGAAGAGGCCAATACAGAGGCCCTTACAGGGGACAACAATGGCAGCCAGGAAACCAAAGAAGTGACAGGGGTTTCACCTGCCCCACGACCACAATCTCAATGACTTTCCTCTACTACCGCCTACCAGGGAACAAATAGAAGCTCCCTTGGGCGGGAAATTATCTCTGTTTGCAGAAAATTGGCACAGACTGACAAAGGACAAATGGATTTTGGACATTATAGACAGAGGGTACAGGTTCCATTTTCATACCTTGCCAAGAAAACAAGGCATGCCAAACCTACCACAAAACCAGAGGGCAGAGGCTATCAAGCAAATCACTCTGCTGACTCGGATGAAAGCAATAGAAAGAGTTCCACAACAAGAACAAGACCAGGGATTTTACTCAAGACTGTTCCTTGTTCCAAGAAAAGAATCTCAATGGAGACCGATACTGGACTTGTCCGCATTAAACACCTTTCTCATAGTACCAAAGTTCAGAATGCTGACTCTACAGCAACTCCTTCCCATGCTGGGCAAGGGGTCTTGGCTGATTACTCTGGACCTCAAGGAGGCATACCTGCATGTCCCTATCAGACACAGCTGCAGAAGATACCTCAGATTTCTTGCAGGGCCAGAGCATTATCAATTCTCAGTATTGCCATTTGGCTTATCTACTGCGCCCAGAGTATTCACAAAATGCCTGGCTTCAGTAATTGCTCATTGCAGGCTCCAGGGGATACAAATTTACCCGTACCTGGACGACTGCCTCATACAAGCGGACGACAAATTGATGTTGACAAAAAACCTGGATTATGTCATACGATTACTTCAAGCTCTGGGATACACAGTCAACTTCCAAAAGTCAAGACTGCAGCCATCCCAGCAAATAATCTTCTTAGGAGCCAAACTAGACACAGCCTCTCAAATGGTTTACCTGACAGAAGACGAGCAAGAAAAGTTAACTCATTACTTCAGATGTTTAGCAAAACTCACCCAGATGACTGCAAGGAGATTCCTGCAGGCCCTGGGTTACATGGCATCCTGCATTCTCCTGGTTCCATTAGCAAGACTACACATGAGAAAGCTTCAATGGTACCTAAAAAGCATTTGGTCTCAACACAGCAACAACTTGGAGACAATCATACCGCTCATTCCATGCCTACAAAAGGAATTCCTATGGTGGGCCTCGGTGAGCCAGGCAAACACAGGTATGTCATTCAAAAAACCACAGATAACACAGACCATGACCACAGAAGCCTCAGACCTTGGATGGGGGGCGCACATGGAAGGCAGGTGTATACAAGGACAATGGTCTCCAAAGGAAACACATCTGCATATAAACCAAAAGGAAATGCTGGCAGTAATGCATGCCATCAAGGCCTTTTAACATCAACTTCAGCAAGGCCATTTACTGATACGGACAGACAACACCACTGTGATGTGGTACATAAACAAGCAAGGGGGCACCCACTCTTACCCCCTTTGCAGACTGACAATGCATCTTTGGGAGAAATCACTGAGCCTAAACATCCAGTTACAATCCCAGTTTGTTCCAGGCAAAGACAATGTGTTGGTGGACAGCCTAAGCAGGAATTTCACAGATCCACACGAGTGGAGGTTACATCCGAAGGTCTTCACACAAATCACCTCGACATGGGGCAGGCCAGAAGTGGACCTATTCGCCTCTCACCTCAACCATCTTCTACCAAAATTCTGCACAAGGGCATACCATCCAAAAGCTTGGAAAATAGATGCTCTCTCATTCAATTGGAGCTTCCTAGCAATCTATGCATTCCCACCTCTGCCACTGATGACCTCAGTATTACTAAAGATCAAAGCAGAGAGACCCAAGGGAATAATAATAGCTCCGGACTGGCCAAGACAACACTGGTACCCACTACTACGGAGCATATGTCACACCAGGAGGTGGGCCCTTCCTCAATGGCCTCTACTTTTGACTCAACACAATTTCGAAACAGTGCATCCAAACCTTCAGACACTGCAGCTAACAGCCTGGGAGATCCCATAAATAGCTTCAACCTATCTCTCTCCAAGGAAGTTCAGCGGATACTAACAGAGGCTCGAAGACCATCCACCAGAAAGGTTTACTTGGCAAAGTGGAAAAGATTCAGCAATTGGAATACCAGCAAGGGACATGAAGCATCATTGCTGAACATCCCACTCATCTTGGAATAATTGGCAGATATGTTAAAGAACGGCCTCTCATATTCTTCCATAAAGATACATGCATCTGCTATTTCAGCTAGATACAACACTGATTTTCCTGTTTTTTCACACCCTTTACTAAGGCAATTCCTCAGGGGAATCAAGAACATCAAGCCACCAAGAAAGGCCCCAGTGCCAGCCTGGGACCTCAATTTTGTCCTAGAAAAACTGACTCTCCCTCCATTTGAGCCAGCAGCTTCAGTTGACTTGCAATTTCTATCATGGAAGACAGCTTTCCTGTTGGCAATTACCTCAGCAAGAAGGGTTTCGTAACTACAGGCCCTAATGGCAATACCACCGTTCATAATTTTCCACAGAGACAGGGTTTCATTAAGGACCAACCCTACTTTTATGCCAAAGGTGGTATCTAGGGTTTCTTTAAATCAAGCCATTCATCTGCCTGCTTTCTTCCCCAATCCTGAGAATAAGGGGGAAAGACTGTTGCATACCTTGGACATTCACAGACCACTTCGATACTATCTGGACAGAACCAAGGCCAGTGGGAAGTCTGAACAACTTTTTGTAGCTTACGCCCCTGCAGTCCAAGGAAAAGCAATTTCAAAACAGACTATTTCAAAATGGATTGGACATTGCATCAGATTCTGTTATTCCTTTCATGGAAAGACTGTTCCAGCCAATGTCAGACCACACTCCACGAGAGCTACAGCCACCTCTACAGCATTCTTAAGAGGGGTGCCTACTAAGGACATTCTAGAAGCTGCTACATGGAGCTCCGTGCATACATTCTCCAAACACTACAGTCTCCCTCTATACTCCAGATCCAGAGCAGGCTTTGCTTCGGCAGTCCTGCAGGGTTTGATTGCCACACCATCTTTTTCCTAGAGCATTCCTCCTCCCCCAGCTAAGCTATGGTATTCTACCCACATGTTATGACTGCAGTTGCATTCTTGAAGGACATAGTACAGTTTTGTACCTACCATAAATGTAGATGTCCGATAGACATGCAACTGCAGTCGGATTTTCCCTCCCTCCATACCCCTCTATGCCTAGGGTTCACTCCTATCCCTGATGTCCTTCAAGGATGCATCTGCAGTCCTAACATATGGGTTGTCCTGCCTCAGGCAGCCCTTCGGTCGGCCGGATTCCAAAGTCTGGGTCTGGCCTCGGCTGATGTCGCACTTCACCCGACGTCATAGCTGCTGTCAATTGGGTATAAAGGCATCAGCCGGCGCCATTTTCCTCAGTCTTTCTTGCAGCGGTGCCAAGCAGAAGCTGTTCAAGTGCCGGTCGGTCAGATCCAGAGATTTCTACTACCGAAGACTTCTAAAGCCAAGTACCCGTTGGGACTCTTTCTTGCCTCAGCCGATGTCAGAAAAAGTAAATAATTGTTTAACTTGTGGGAAACCAATACCTCATAAGGATTTCCACTCTTACTGCCTTCCTTGCTTAGGCCCAGACCATGACGTAGCAGCTTGTCTAGCCTGTGCTTCCTTCAACCGACGGACACTTAGACGTCGGTCGGAGTTTGCGGAGGAGTTTTTTGGTCCTGCTTTTGCTTACAAAATGCCGTCGGACACTCCGACTTCACAATTAGCTAAAAAGCCTAAGGAAAAGGACCGACACTCGCGGTTTCCGAAAACCACGGTTAAGCCAACCGCGAGTGTCTCTGTTTCGGCTGAAACAGAGTCCTCGGTTCTTCCTTCGGCCGAAAGTGCTATGGTGTATTTGTTTTATTGCTCATTATTTGTCTGGAATCCTGTTTGTCTTCCAATTTGATTACAGCCTTCCTTGGAGGGCACCTGGCATCTGGGGCAAGAAACACTGAAGAAAATGGCATTGGCTGATGCTTATATACTCCAGCCACTCTGACGTCGGAGAGAAATGCGACATCAGCCGTCGTCGGACCCAGACTTTGGAATCCGGCCGACCGAGGGCTGCCTGAGGCAGGACAACCCACATGTTATGACTGCAGTTGCATGTCTATCGGACATCTACATTTATGGTAGGTACAAAACTGTACTTTACAGCACCTGACCTTGGTAAAGGACCTGCTAACCTCCCTGGGGTATACTATCAATGAAAAGAAATCAAAACTAGTCCCCACACAAAAAATTGTATTCCTGGGAGCAAGCCTGAACACAGCATCCCAGATGGCATTCCTTACTCCAGAAAAACAAGCCTAGGGTTGGGAGGGTGGCCTAATGGTTAGGGTGTGTGCCTTACAAATGCAAGGTGTAGGGTTTGAGTCTCACAAGGGATAATTGACTAGGCTTAAAATGGCTCACAAGGGCAGTTAGCCTAGTACTAATCTATAAAATCTATGAACCTGACAGGCTACTTCTCTGAACTAGCCACCAGAACCCATTTATCCACAAGGAAAATCCTGCAAACTTTAGGGTTCATGGCCTCCTGCATTCTACTCGTTCCATATACCAGACTGCATATGAGGAAACTACAATGGTACCTAAAAGCCTTTGTTTCAACACTCTCAAGACCTGGAAACTATCATACCTATGATACCCTGTCTAAGGAAAGATTTTCTTTGGTTGGCAGCACATGCAACCACAACAAGGGACTTCCCTTCTCACAACCCCATGGCTCCCAGACCCTCCCCACAGCTGCATCAGACTATGCTTGGGGAGCACACCTGCACGGCAGGTGCATCCTGGGCCATTGGAGCCCAAATCAAGTACATCTGCACATCGATCAAAAAGAGATGCTAGCTGTTCAGCACACCCTGACCGCTTTCAGACCCCTACTCTCCCCGGGGCCTCTAGTGATCAAAACAGACAACACCACAGTGATGTGGTATATCAACAAGTGGGGAGGGACTCTCATCTTCTCTGCAGGCTCGCCATGACCCTTTGGCACACGGCCTCAGCCATGCAGATGCACCTGCTAGCACAGTTCCTGCCAGGCTCCCTAAACTCTCTGGCAGACCACTTAAACAGAAACCTGCTAGACCACAGAACTTTCAACCTTGTAACCCAGAAATGGGTCACCCCGAAGGTGGACCTCTTTGCCTCCCACTACAATTATCAGCTAAGCAAATTCTGCACCAGGGAACCTCACAGCAAGGTCTGGAAAGTGGATGCTGTATCCTTCCAATGGGTAAACCTCTCGATCTATGCATTTCCCCCTCATCACCCATTTCAAGGATACTGCTCAAAATAAGGGAGGAAAAACCAAGGGCAATATTGATTGCCCCAGACTGGCCACACCAGCAATGGTATCCACTGCTGCACACCCTGTCGCCCCTGCCACCATGGCACCTACCTCAGATCCCAACACTCCTGACCCAGAAGAATGGAGAATTCATGCATCCACAATTGCAGACCCTGAACCTGGCAGCCTGGCTTATTCACTGACCTCTCCTTAAGTTGCCAGCCTAAGCAAACAAGTCCTGGATGTTATACGTGAGGCCAGATGCCCCAGCACTAGATAATCCTATGCTGACAAGTGGAAAAGGTTTTGCACCTAGATCCAGGCTAAGGGAGCCGAAACAGCACAGCCCTCACTAACTCTCATCCTGGATTAACTAGCAGACCTACTACACAGGGGTCTATCCTCTTCTATTAAAACTCATGCCTCTGCCATCTCTGCTCATTACAGCACAGAGCCACCTCTGTTGTCTCACCCTCTCATCAGACAGTTCCTAAGGGGGCTAACAACTTAAGGCCACCCAGAAGAGCTCCTACACCGGCTTGGGACATTAAATGTGTGTTGGAAAAGCTCACCCTACCCCCCCCCCCCTTTGAGCCTTCAGCTTCAGCAGAGTTAATTCCTCTCTTGGAAAATAGCCTTGCTTCTGGCCATCACTTCAGCTAGAAGAGTTTGAGCTGCAAGCACTCATGGCTGTACAGTCCTTCATTTTCCATGCTGACAAGGTCTCCCTCAGGGCTAACCCATCCTTCATTGCCTAAAGTGGTGTCCAGTGTGGCTCTCAACCAATCCATTCATTTGCCCACCTTTTTCCCTAACCCACAAAACAAGGGGGAAATAATTCTGCACTCTAGATGTGCACAGACAGCTCAGATTCTATCTGGATAGGACTAAATATTTTTTTGAAAAACTGACCAGTTGCTAGTTAGCTTCGCAGCAGGGGCAGAGGGCAAGGCCAATCAGTCAGTCTCCAAATGGATATCACACTGCATCCATTTCTGCTAGAAACAGCACAGGAAACCACCCCTAAAGGGAGTCCGGACACATTCCACCAGGGCA
This sequence comes from Protopterus annectens, assembly GCF_019279795.1. NCBI lineage: Eukaryota > Metazoa > Chordata > Ceratodontiformes > Protopteridae > Protopterus > Protopterus annectens. The sequence goes on from NC_056725.1 coordinate 1,670,888,174, forward strand.
TCCTCCACCTCTGCAGATTTTCTCAGAGGGGTCCGCACCAGGGGCATCCTGGAGGCTGCAACATGGGCTTCTGTTCATACCTTCAACAAGCATTACCATCTGTCTATCTTCTCCAAATCCAAAGCAGGCTTTGCCACCACAGTCTTGCAGGGCATCCTAGCCAGCACCCAGTCTTCTTGACGCCCCCACCCTTTTCAGCTCTGGGAATCAACCCATGTGTGATGACTGCAACAGTGAAACACGAAGAACATAGTACAGTTGTGGTACACGTACCGTAAATGTAGATGTTTATGTATATTCACTGTTGCAATCCTGTTTTCCCACCCTCCATCCCCCTTGTCTCTCTCCCTCTCCCCCTCCCCCTCTATTTCCATTTCTCTCCCCCTTCTCTCTCCACCATCTCCCTCTTTCTCCCCCTCTTTCTCTCCCCCTTTTCTCTTTCTCCTCTGTCTTTCTCTCTCTTTCTCTCTCTTTCCCTTTCTCTCTCTCTCTCCCTCTCTCTCTCTCTCCCTTTTCTCTCTCTCTCCCTTTCTCTCTCTCTCTCTCTCTCTCTCTCTCTCTCTCTCTCTCTCTCTCTCTCTCTTTCTCTCTGTCTCTCTCTCTCTTTCTCTCTCTCTCTCTGTCTCTCTCTCTCTCTCTCTCTCTCTCCTTTTCTTTCTCTCTTTCTCCTTCTCGTTTTTCTCCTT